>NC_080474.1:18715000-18925000 GCF_030265055.1 Doryrhamphus excisus
ACGGTTTCAGCTCGGTGTTGAGTCAGAAAGTTCTTCCAAAACCTCAACGTTTCAAAGAGCCCGAAAGGTCATAAAATTTGGAATTCAAACAAAACTGTACTGAAAAATGCCTCTACATAGTAGCATTGAAGCGTCATCCTGCCAGACGGAATATGTTGCGTACCACAAATAGTACTTCAAATACTTTGTGTGGCTTGAAAAACCAAAACGAGAACATTTTACCCTGATAATTACCATAAATACCCAAATCCAGGCCTCTTTTCAATTAGTTACTAAACAACTACTTGATTTTTCTAATTACGACACGGTCAAAAAAACTGGCAGCTGTGGCTGTAGGCAACCTACATCCTGATTTAGTTTTATTAACTACACAAGGTTCAAGTCCCGAGTTCAATTCCACCCTCGGCCATCCCTATGTGGAGTTTGCATGTTCTCCCCGTGCATGCGTGGGGTTTCTCCGGGTACTCCGGTTTCCTCCCACATTCCAAAAAAACATGCTAGGTTAATCAGCGACTCCAAATTGTCCATAGGTATGAATGTGAGTGTGAATGGTTGTTTGTCTATATGTGCCCTGTGATTGGCTGGCCACCAGTCCAGGGTGTTGTACCCCGCCTGATGATCGCCAATCTAACAATCCGACAATCTGATGAATGCCAGGTCCTCTTGGGTAAATAAAATAAATGTAAATAAATGTAAATAAATGTAAATAAATGTAAATAAATGTAAATAAATGTAAATAAATGTAAATAAATGTAAATAAATGTAAATAAATGTAAATAAATAAAAATTAAAAAAATTAAAAAAATTAAAAAAATTAAAAAAATTAAAAAAATTAAAAAAATAAAAATAAATAAAAATAAATAAAAATAAATAAAAATAAATACAATTCATAAAATAAAACTAAAATTAGAGCATTTTGGATAACTAAAGAAACACTAAGAAGCAGTGAAGACCAAGCAGTCTGGTCAACTCTTAACATTAGTTGCTAATGCTAACTGCTAGCTAGTTAGCTAGCTAGCCGCAACCTGATCAGTTGTTTTATGTCTTGTCATTATTTTTGTAACATTTGAAGTACAGTAGTCGCTCGCCACTCTCACCATTTTTCTAAACAAATTAATTATTAATTGTGGCAGTTTTGTAGTTAAATATGATCATTAGTAAAAAAAAATATACATATACATATTTAACCAAAGTTTACATATTCTTAACCTAAATCAACCATTTTGAAGCATAAACATCAACAAATGAACAAAAATACAAATATAAGGCATTCAGAAGGCATATTCAAATCATATTAATATGTAGTATTTTACACAAGCCACTAGGTGTCAGTAATGTTACTGTAGTGACATACTGTAGTGTACGATGTCGTTCTGAGCTGCTGTACGATAGATTACTGTAATTGTGTATCAGTTAATAATGGCGACTGTTTGACCCTGGAACAGACTATATTTCTATTCCAACTATTCCCTGTGGGAAAATTCCGATGTTGTCCAGGAAGTGACTGTGTCTGACCTTTAATGTTGTGCTGTATTCCTAAAAGAATAACACGCATATGAAGACGTGCCATTATTAATCATAAACTGGTGCATGGGCGTATAATGGCATTCATGCTGTGAGCGACTTATTACAGTGTGTGTGCCACCGGAGTAGAAGTCTCCAACTTCACCCCCCCACCCCCCCACCCTACAATCATGAGCTCCATTGTGCTTCTGACTCAGATCACTATCGCCATGGCTTCATTGTGCCGGGAATCTGGCAGACAAAAAGCAGGAAATGGCCGGGAGTCACGCAAGCCATGTGGAGGGGGGCATGTGCATGTGTGTGAGAGGGGTGAGTGTCACCGGAGAGGAGGGGGTTGGGGGGGGGTTGATGTGCTGGCATCTGGTTTGTTAAAAGGTGACAAAAGGATCAACTGGAAGATGTGTATAGTCCAAACAGAATACGTGAAGGATGGGCGGGATAGCACGAGTGGTTAGCGGAGGTGGGCTGGATGTGTTGTTACCTGTTCGACGGTGAGCGGCGAGCAGATCTCCTCTCCTCTGAGGATCATGGAGCGCTGGGTCAACACCTCAGACAGCTGAAAGGAGTCCAGGCCTAGCAGCTCGCTGACGTTGCTGACCACTGAAAAAACATGGATGCTCTTCAATAACAATCTCTGAAAAATACTCAAAAATCATGAGAGTTGATTTCCATAACAAGCCTGAACAAGTATTTCTCAGTCACCTTATTATAACACAATTAGAAAACACACAAAAACAGGCCAAAGTACATGAAACCATGCAATTGAGGCTCAAATTTACGGCAAAAGAAGAACAACACTGTAAAAATGTAAACCTAAGTAAGATGAAATACAATAGTCTACAAGCAAAATGCTCCTGGAACAAAAGTAGTGACATTTTTCTCGGTTTAAGTCTAATTCAGTTTAATTCAATGAAAATGAATTACAAATCTGGTGAATACTGACTGGACAAATCCCAACTGCTCTCTTACCCCCTTTGGATGTGATCTGAGCTCCACCAGCAGTCATAAATTCAATGTTTCCCATCTGAAGTACGGCAGACAATAACTTGAACACATCTCTGATCTCCTCATCGCTGAACTCCATCACTTGCAGGGCCGACTGCATCACAAGGAAATACCATTGTTGGTGACTTTGCACTGGAAAATAATAATTTATGTAATGGAATATCGATATGTTTCTAAACTGTACATTATCACCTCAGCCAACATATGTGTAAAAGCATACTTCTTAATCAAATTATTATTATAAGTATATAATAAGTATAATAATAATTATTAGTATTATTATTATACTTATTATGTACAATGTACAATGTATAATAATAAGAAGAATAATTATTATTATCATTATCATTATTATTATTATTATTGTACTTATTATATACGTATTATTATTATGTACAATGTACAATGTACAATGTACAATGTACAATGTACAATGTACAATTATTATTATTATTATTATTATTATTATTAATAATAATAATAATAATGATGATAATAATAATAATAATAATTATTATTATTATATTATCATTATTATTTATATTATCATTATTATTATGGAATAATTATTAGTATTATTATTATTATATTATCACAATTATTATAATAATCATTAATATTACCATTTTCATCATTATAGTTGTAACAATTTTTTAATTTTTTTTTTATTATTTAATTTTACAGACTACAGACATTGCTTCTTGTAGAGTGCTGTATCATTCCATCTGTTGTTTTCTGAAATCCGCAGTATTTGTGCTTTTATTGTCAATTCCCCCCCTAAGTGTAACATTTACATATCATTTTTTGGATTACATGTGTCTAATCTTGTGCATTCTTTCCAAGATGTTATGGGCAACTCCTCTTGTCCCAGTACATCCTTAAAAAGCCTTATAGCGCCCCCTAGTGAGTGAAAACGTGTATGCCTGCTGGTTGCTCACCATGACACTGTTAAAAAGCTGCTTGTCATCCAGGCTGCTGTCCTGCATGCAGCCTGACTGGCTCAGGTAGTGATAAGACTCAGGACCCTCGGACAGTAAATACATATCTGCAGTAGAGACAGACAATTGACTGATTGTGAATTGTTATTCAAAGCAGGTCTTGTTCAGAAATTCGTTCTGATTTGTAAAAACACGATACCGACCTCTGTGGTCTTTGTCGGCCCCTGCTAACAACACGTAGAAGATGTGGTAGTTTCTTTCTCCTGGATTTTGTCGTACCACACGGTTCTTGAGGGCACAGAGTATGGAGAGGATAAAGTGCAAGAAAATGCAGTATTTTATTTATCGGATTAGAGGTGAAAAGTCGGGCGTGTGAGAGAAGAGTTTCAGCTAAAATGAAAGGAAACTGTGGTGAGACCAGCCATGTTGTTTGGTCTAGAGACAGTGTAGCAGGTAGCAGACATGAGGATGCTGAGGTTCTCATTGGGAGTGACCAGGATGGATAGGATCAGGACTGAATCCATCAGAGGGACATTACATGTTATAGACCTTGGAGATAAAGTCAGTGAGGCCAGACTGAGATGGTTTGGACATGTCCAGAGGAGACATAGTGAATATATTGGTAGAAGGATGCTGCCAGGTAGGAGGCATCGAGGAAGACCAAAGGGCAGGTTTATGGACATAGTGATGGACGACATGAAGGTAGTTGGTGTGAGAGAGAGTTGCAAGTTGGTGTGGCGGACCCAACCACTCACTGTTTGTGTTTGGTTCATATCGATTTAATCCGTCTAGGGCCTAACTCATTACTTGATTAATCGAAATACACAAGCTTCAGATTAATCAACAATGAAAGTTGCAGCCCTATTACAGATGTTTGCTGTTGACTTTTTGTTAGATGCTGGAGGAACACAACCTTACCTACCTTTTCAAGCAAATCTGATGGCCGAAAGTCAAGAGGAATAACACAAATATGTGTCGAGAGGCAGGGTACACCCTGGACTGGTGGCCGGCCAATCACAGGGCACATATAGACAAACAACCATTCACACTCACATTCATACCTATGGACAATTTGGAGTCGCTAATTAACCTAGCATGTTTTTGGAATGTGGGAGGAAAACGGGAGTCAAACCCACACATGCACGGGGAGAACATGAAAACTCCACACAGGGTGGAATTGAACCCTGGTCTCCTAGCTGTGAGGTCTCAACCGCCATGCCGCCTGCTATAAGAGCATTCATTCATTAATTTTCTACCGCTTTTTCCTCACATGGGTTGCGGGGGTGCTGGAGCCTATCCCAGCTGTCTTCGGGCGAGAGGCGAGGTACACCCTGGACTGGTCGCCAGCCAATCACAGGGCACATATAGACAAACAACCATTCACACTCACATTCATACCTATGGACAATTTGGAGTCGCCAGTTAACCTAGCATGTTTTTCGAATGTGGGAGGAAACAGGAGTCAAACCCACACAGAGACAGCCGAGGATGGAATTGAACCCTGGTCTCCTAACCACTCATCCGCCATGCCGCCAGCTATAAGAGCAGTTAGGGTATATTTACGTATCCAGTAATGCAACATTACTGAAGGATACAATCGATGATGCAGCCTCCCTGGATGTTTCCATTCTGGGAGAAATGGAGCTGGATGAACTTCCCGAAACGGCTGGAATTGTTGTTGTACACCGTCTTTGCATTCCCAAATGCCTCCATGATCGGACTGGGGACAAATCACAGAAACAAATGACTCCATTATCATCACACATTTTACATTTTCATATATATAATCCACAGAATGGTTTCAACCTGCTCTGGATGAGGGCCTGCTCCACTCTGGTGGTTCGTTCTGATGGAGGTGCGCCTGCAGAGTTCTGACTCATCACTGAGAGGAACTTGAGCAGCAGCTTGGTGCTCTCCGTTTTCCCGGCACCACTTTCTCCACTGACAAACATGTCAAAGTCAGACTATTGTACTTAAGTATTGTACTTAATGAATACATATTCATCTTTACCTGATGAGAACACACTGGCTATCGTGTCTCTTCCACAGGCAGCGGTAACACTCGTTGGCAATGGCAAATATATGAGGAGGCAGCTCCCCCATCTGGTGTTTGCTGTATAAATCCACCGAGGTTCCGTCGTAAAGGCCCTTGATCTGCTTGTAAGGATTTACGGCTGCCAGGATGGAACCTATGTTGGTCTGAGTGGGGGGTGAATGATGAAAGAATACATAATTCATAATATGATAATAATCAGTTTTGTAGAGGTACAAATGCATCAGGATGTTTATTATTGTGGTTGTTTCTATCTGCACTCTAAAAAGTAATTCAGAGCTGGAGCCTATCCCAGCTGTCTTCGGGCGTGAGGCGGGGTACACCCTGGACTGGTCGCCCGCCAATCACAGGGCACATATAGACAAACAACCATTCACACTCACATTCATACCTATGGACAATTTGGAGTCGCTAATTAACCTAGCATGTTTTTGGAATGTGGGAGGAAACCGGAGTACCCGGAGAAAACCCACGCATGCACGGGGAGAACATGCAAACTCCACACAGAGATGGCCGAGTGTGGAATTGAACTCGGTTCTCCTTTCTAAAGTTGTAGCCATTTCTAAAATTGTGGGACTCCAGCAAACCATAGTGAGAGCCATTTATCCACAAGTGGTCAAAAAATGGAACACTGGTGAACCATCCCAGAAATGGCCAGCAACCACTATTCCATAGTGAACTCGGGGTACACCCTGGACTGGTCGCCCGCCAATCACAGGGCACATATAGACAAACAACCATTCACACTCACATTCACACCTATGGACAATTTGGAGTCGCTAATTAACCTAGCATGTTTTTGGAATGTGGGAGGAAACCGGAGTACCCGGAGAAAACCCACTCATGCACGGGGAAAACATGCAAACTCCACACAGAGATGGCCGAGGGTGGAATTAAACCCTGGTCTCCTCGCTGTGAGGTCTGCGCGAGGTATGGTGCGTTCAAAGACTGTTCAACAAAGTGGGAATGCAGCTGTATACATGTTCCGACAAGGTGCCTTACATAGATGTTGTCTCTCTGGTAGCGCAGAAAGAGGTTGTGCATGATGGCAGCTTCATGCAACTCTGCCAGTGTGGACATGTCCTCCACTCCGTGGATGCTGCTGGGGTGCATTGGGTACGCCGAGTCCCGGCTTAGCTCTGACTTCTGCAGGTTGATCACCTGGAAGAACATAAGAACATCATGAGGATATAAGATGGGGGATATGTGAAGAAGGCGCTTGAACACAAACCTTAAGACAAGGGTGGGCAAACTACGTCCCGGGGGCCACATGTGGCCCACAAAGCGTTTCAATCCGGCCCCCGCTAGTTGCTTTTTAAGTATTTCAACTTTTCACCACCCCGAGTTCAATTCCACCCATCTCTGTGTGGAGTTTGCATGTTCTCCCCGAGCATGCATGGGTTTTCTCCGGGTACTCCGGTTTCCTCCCACATTCCAAAAACATGCTAGGTTAATTAGCGACTCCTAATTGTCCATAGGTATGAATGTGAGTGTGAATGGTTGTTTGTCTATATGTGCCCTGTGATTGGCTGGCCACCAGTCCAGGGTGTATCCCGCCTCTCGCCCAAAGACAGCTGGGATAGGCTCCAGCACATCCGCGACCCTAGTGAGGATAAGCGGTAGAAAATGAATGAATGGACAATACATTCACAGGCTGCACGGCAGTTGAGTGGTTAGCGCGCAGACCTCACAGCTAGGAGACCAGGGTTCAATTCCACCCTCTCTGTGTGGAGTTTGCATGTTCTCCCCGTACATTCCAAAAACATGCTAGGTTAATTAGCGACTCCAAATTGTCCATAGGTATGAATGTGAGTGTGAATGGTTGTTTGTCTATATGTGCCCTGTGATTGGCTGGCCACCAGTCCAGGGTGTACCCCGCCCCTCGCCTTAAGACAGCTGGGATAGGCTCCAGCACATCCGCGACCCTCGTGAGGCTAAGCGGTAGAAAATGAATGAATGAATGAACTTTTAACATACAAACTGGCAACATGACTTGCAAGTCGGAAAAAAAGGACATACGATAAAATTAGACAAATAATTCAAGGAAAATTATAAGCATAAAATAGTGTGTGTGTGTGTGTGTTAAATATATGTTCTGGCCCCCGGACAATTTAAACAATGTAAACTCAAAGTCACAAACATGCATGGTAGACATTCAAACAAAGGCCACTTCTTTACATACACGATTCAACACAGTACAATACTGCACGTATTGTTGCCCTGACACTGTCAATCAAAACAGACCAGCGGTCTAATGGACAATAAGAAGATTTGTCGCCCACTTGATGGATCCGATCAATACTGATGGACAATGCGGCTGTGGGAGAATAGGTTGTGGTTTTTCCTAATGCATTACCGCCGGCTCCATTGGCACATTCGATTGCATCCCAGTAGGGAATAGACTTAAGGATTTAGACCAAGACTGACTGACTGCAGAGTCATCACAATTGGTATCTAACTGTTGTAATGATCTGCTTAGTCCAGCTGATTGTGTATCGGGATTTAGACACGATTCTTCAGGGGGCAAAGGAACAAAGTAGCGTATTTTCTGGACTATAAGTCGCTTCGGAGTAAAAGTCGCACAATTGCAAAAGTCGCATAATTGTGGGCAATTTATTTTTCAAAGTACTTGACCAAAACAGACATTACGTCCTCTTGGAAGGCAAGTTCTAACAATAAAAGAATAGAGAACATGCTAACATATGCTAACACAATGGTTATTCAGCTACACAAAAAATAAACATGAACAGAAAAGGTGTCCAGTGTTTATGTAACATAAAGAGTTTTTTTATTTATAAGTCGCTCTGGGGTATAAGTCGCAGGAACAGCCAACCTATGAAAAAAAAGTGTGACTTATAGTCCGGAAAATACATTACTTGGAGCAACGATGGCAATAGCTACATGATACATGACAGGATAGCATTGTAGAAAAAATTATTTCGTTTGATTAATGTTCATGTTAAAGGTTAAATAACTGTTAATACTGTTAATTTTAATCTGGAAAAAAATAATTTGTCTACCCACCAACTATATGTGGTCTCTTAAGTTTTTATTATTTGCCATTTTATTATTATATTTATTTATTACTGATTGTTTTTCTTTATTATTGATTTGTTTATTTATTTTTCATCTTATTTTGTGTACAAAAATAAAAATTAAGATATTTGAGAACAGTGGAATGTTTTATCAGAGCTTTTCTTGTAGAAAATCGGAACCAAATCAAAGTTTATTCATTTTTCTGTTTTTAATAAATGCGTTTTTTAGTTGTTTTTTTTTTGGAAAACCTGATGCGGCCCAGACCCTAGCTCCAGTGGCCCCCAAGTAAATTGAGTTTGAGACCCCTGATATAAAGAGTAAATTAATGCATGTCAGAAGTAAACAAATGTATTAACAATTGATGTGAAACAGACAAAAGGTAAGATTAAATAATTTTTCAGACATGTGGAATAGTGGATTGTAACATGATGCACTTCAACGTAAACAGTGTGCAGCTCCCAAATAAATGAAACCATAATCATAACCACATTATGATTATTAAAAAGTAATCTGATGACTCTTTTTTATTAAAATTGCACCCTAAGCCATTTATTAGTATTATACATACCGTTAATGTAGAAGTGTAGCATCACATTTCATGGCAGTCAAAGACAAACAAAGAAAGAATGTTACTGGAGAACGGGCGTATGCTGAAGGCAAATGCACAATAACAATGCGGTCATCTGTGAGAATTGAAGGCTTCAGAGTGGACAGCGAGCACGTGCAATGATGTCATCAACCACGGTCATATTTATGAAATTACGCCTTTTTCTATGTCACAGGGACTGAAGCGAAAAAGTGAGTTATTTTACATTTGTTTGTTTTTGTTTGTTTCAGCTAAAATGAAAGGAAAAATATATAGGTTTGGTCTTGAGACTGTGCCACTGAGGAAAAAGACAGGAAGCAGAACTGTAGGGAGCAGAGATGAGGATGCTGAGGTTCTCATTGGGAGTGACCAGGATGGATAGGATCAGGAACGAATCCATCAGAGAGACATTAGGGGCCATTTGGGCAGATAGTATTGTTGATGTAAATGCCCTTACATGCTAATATTTGCTCTATGTCAGAGCTAAAATAAGCTAAAATTTAATTTGCCGTTATTTTATGTTTTTGTTATGCGCATTTGGAGCGACCGGAAAAAACACAGAAAAAGAAGAAGAGAAGTTATTTTACATTTAATGAGATCACTTACTTTGTGACTGATGCTACAGTAAACCTCGGATATATCGGATTCAATTGTTCCCACTGGTTTTGTCCGATATAAGCGAAATCCGTTATATGCGTATACCGGAAAATGTCCGTTTTACGCATATATCGGATTTATATCCGGTATATGCGTAAATCGGATTTTATCCGTTATAAAAAGGCACTTCCTTGACTATGTTTCCAATGTACCTGGACGCGCAGGCAACGCTGCAAACGCTGCAAATGACGTCGTATAGCGGCCTGTCACGATTCGGCGAATCGGAGCGCCACGATGCGGCCATCCGATATATGCGAGGGAAATTTAATGGAAATGCATTGGAACGGGACTGGAGATTTTGTCCGAAATAGGCGAAATCCGTTATAAAAAATCCGATATATGCAATGAATTTTTATTGGAAATGCATTACAGAAAAATTGGTTCTTTTTTATCTGTCCGTTGTGAGCGAATTTCCGATATATCCGAGTCCGATATATCCGAGGTTTACTGTATTATTATACAAGACCTTAAAAATGAACATCCTTCATTTCACTTGCGTCCAAAATGCAATAAATACATTCTTTTCATTCTTCAATTATAAATAAAGGGTGGCCAAGAGCGCAGTATAATCCTGGATAACAAACAACTGAGAGAGGATATGATTAGGTTTTCCTAACAAAACAAATAAATGACGATATATACATTTAATCAAGGAAGGAATGTCTGTTTCTATATAAATTCAACGACTTATTCAAGTGACTTTGGTGTATGAACCCACGTGAACAACATAAAGATCACATTTCACAAAGCAGGTATTTAGGAGCCTTGGGCAGTTTTTTTTTTTCAGGCCTCAACCATCTGACATGATCATAGAAAAGCGAGCAGGCGTTTAAGGTTTCATTGTCCCGTGTTTCATCCTAAATGCAGCTTTTATGTCTTTGGGTTGTATTGTCTAAGGTCATTCCTGGACAATCATCTACTGGCTTCACAACCACTGAGATTATTAACTCAGGGACTGTTTGACGCCAGGATGCTTTTTCTTTGGTGTTAGGGAGTACAGACGAAGTAATTAGAAAGGTCAGAGAAGAAATGGTCACACTAAAAAGATGATGATAATAGATTGTCCTTGAACCTAAATAAAACTAAAACTTCATTCATTCATTCATTCATTTATTCATTTTCTACCGTTTATCCTCACGAGGGTCGCGGGGGTGCTGGAGCCTATCCCAGCTGTCTTCAGGTGAGAGGCGTGGTACACCCTGGACTGGTGGCCAGCCAATCACAGGGCACATATAGACAAACAACCATTCACACTCACATTCATACCTATGGACAATTTGGAGTCGCTAATTAACCTAGCATGTTTTTGGAATGTGGGAGTACCCGGGGAAAAACACGGGGAGAACATGCAAACTCCACACAGAGATGGCCGAGGGTGGAATTGAACGCGGGTCTCCTAACTGTGAGGTCTGCGCGCTAACCACTCGACCACCGTGCAGCCCCTACAGTATCATATATAGAAAAATATCGGTTGTATGCACCGCTTATCCTCACTAAGGTCGCTTGGGTATGCTTGAGCCTATCCCAGGCGTCTTTGGGCGAGAGGCGGGGGAAAAACCCTGGACTGGTGGCCAGCCAATCACAGGGCACATATAGACAAACAACCATTCACACTCACATTCATACCTATGGACAATTTGGAGTCGCCAATTAACCTAGCATGATTAATTCTTTTTAAAACTGTGATTAATCTATTTTTTTAAGAATTTGACAGCCCTAATTTCATTTGCATGCATCATGTGTGGTCAGCATCCAGCAGCTTTATCTACCTCTGTATGTGCTTTAAAAATGTGGCTGCACTGTTGTGTACAATTAATTTGTACTATGTTTGCTTCCGTTTAATACCAACGAAAAATGACCTAAAACAAAGTAAAAAAAAAAAACAAAAAAAAACATGGAACTTTTCCATTGTGACTTAAACAGCAAAAATATTCCCTGAATATAAAAACCTACCAGTGCTTAAAAAGAGCTGCATTTATTTGAATGTAAAAACTGTCCTTTTGTTTTCCTCCACAGTGAAACCACACCCTGCTGTGGCTTTGTTCAGCCAGCTCCACTGAATATTCACTAGAAAAAAGGCGGGGTCACGCTTTCTGAATGTTAGAGTGCAAGCCCCGGGACATGGGACCACTCATGACACAGAGGAGTTTAGCTAGGAGAAGAAAATAAAAAGAGTTTGAGCGCTATATACGGAAGCTTTTTATCTAAAAACAACTGAAACATCCCAGTACAGTACCAGCTGACATGAATAATCAATCCAACACAGATGTCTTCATATTATGGCCGTGTGCGTGCCTCTCCCACATAATGGCTCCATTCACTAATAAATATAAAGTGACCTATTTTAAAGCAATCAATGTCTCATGCAGGATCCCAACAAGTACAGGACTCAACACTTGAGGGGGGAAAAAACTCATTTGTTTCATTAAATAAGTATAAAAAGTTATAGTTATCATCTTGAGAAGCAACAAGTTATGAGTTTTGGCCTCAGCATCACCTTGAAAAAATATATTTAGCATCCCTAATAATGGTACTACTACTGCTACTACTGTTTTTATTAATGTTTTAACTGTGTATAAACAAATGAATGTTGTATTTTAACGTATCTTTTACTCTGTTTACTTGTTTTTATTCAACTTCTAACTTTTCTGTAAAGTGTCTTTGAGTATTTTGAAAAGCGCTATACCAGGGGTCTCAAACGCGCGGCCCGCGGGCCAAATGTGGCCCGCAGGACACTAGTTTGAGGCCCCCGCCTTGATATGAAAGTTTAATGTTTGATATGGATGCTGTATGGTATTATATACCCAGAAAAAAATATTACGTTTGATTAATGTTCATGTTAAAGGTTAAATAACTGTTAATAGTTATCCTCCCTATCCGTGTGGAAGTGGTAAGTTTTTGGCAATTTAAGTTTAAAGGAAATAACTTGAAGGCTACCGTTTAGGTCGCTAGCTCTCCAGTTTGCGAGTTAGCATGTGTCTCAAGACCCTGCAGTTGCGCAATATGTTGTAAATAAAAAGAGTATAAATGTGACTATAGTCGTGTTTTGTCATGTCTACAGGGCTCTAATAATGCTTTGTTCATTTTAATCTGAAAAAAATAATTTGTCTACCCGCCAACTATATGTGGTTTCTTAAGTTTTTATTATTATTATTATTATTATATTTATTTATTACTGATTGATTGATTTTCTTTATTCTTGATGTTTATTTATTTTTAATCTTATTTTGTGTAGAAAAATAAAAAGTAAGATATTTGAGAACAGTGGAATGTTTTATCAGAGCTTTTATTGTAGAAAATTGGAACCAAAGCAAAGTTTTTTTTAATTTTTTTTGTTTTTAATAAATGCATTTTTTTGGGGGGGGAAATCTGATGCGGCCCAGTCTCACCCAGACCTGAGCTCCAGTGGCCCCCAAGTAAATTGAGTTTGAGACAACTGTGCTATACAAATAAAATGTATTATTATTATTAGAATAATCACTCCTCAAATAATAATAATAATATAGACTAAGACTACTAATAATAACACCAGAAGTAATAATAACAACACAATTAACGGCATAACTGCATGAATTTAACTGTTGGTTGACGTCAGATAAGAGGACCACTTCCTGCTTCTCTTTGTGTGCGACGCTCTGAAAATAACACACACACTGTTAATCCAGCTGGTGCCATCTGCCCATATAAAACACACACACAGATGGATGCACGCACACACACACACACACACACACACACACACACACACACACACACACATACACACAAGACCTCTTAGCTTTTGTGTACCCTCACCCATCCGTCTCCTTCAGGTCTAAAGGCAATGACAAATGCTGATGTGCTGCTAAATGTGACAGCAGCCATGTCAGCCTGTTCAAGCTCAGACGCTCTCGTCTCCAGAGGCTGCAAGATGAGCACTTTAGGCATGATGCAGCACTGCTGAAGTGACCGGTAATGGTATATATCACGGCCCCCTGAGGGGGGGAGGAAAAAAACGCTGTCAGGATATATTTACCAAACAAGCCTTGACTGACATGGATGGTACCTGCATGTAAAAACACCATTGTCCCAAAAAGAATAACGGATATGACTGGACCTGGTGAATGGGACAGAGGAACGCTTGAGCATTGTTTTGGCGAGAATAAGACAAATGGTCGGCTACCTTGAAAAAGATCAGGACCCTACTGAGAAATTTCCCACAATTAGTCAGAACAAGAAATACTACCAGAGCTGCAAATGACGTAGCAGCTGAAGACCGATGCTAGTCTGACTTTCAGCCAAATGATGGAACTAAATGATGATGATGCTATACAAGTGCATTATTGTGTATAGTCCTCCTCTTCTCTTACAGACCAGCAAAAAATATAAACAAAAAAACTGCAATTCAAAATTATACAAGCAGTCTATCTGCCAAGGAGATGGACTGTACTTTAGCTAAGGTGACTAAACATCCTGTTTTCATGTTCTGTCCTTCCTGTCTTGAAGGGTTTTTCTTTCAGAAAATTATGAAACTATCTTGGCTTTCATTATTTTTCACTGGAGCGGCTGATAGGATCGGATAATAGACGTAAAATTAGTTCATATTTATTTTAGAGCTGTTATTTTCTTACAGGACAAATTTTCTAATACAGAAGTAACATTATTTTTTATCATGATTTAATTCTAGAGATTTTAAAGTTAGTTTTGCACCTTTAAAACGTATTATTGTTATTATTATTATTATTATTATTATTATTATTATTATTATTATTATTATTATTATTATTATTATTATTTTTATTACATTTTAAAGGTGCAAAACGAACTTTAAATGTTATTGTTATTATTATGCAGATGATGCAGTTTTTCTATTATTATTATTAATATTATTATTAATAATGATAATAATAAAAATAATACTAATACTAATAATAATAATAATAATAATAATAATAATAATAATAATAATAATAATAATAATAATAATAATAATAATACATTTTCTGCATAATCTGCATAATAATAACGATAACATCTGAATATGTATCTTTGGTTATACCTAGTATTTTGGAATATCACAATTTTCTACAATACAAAGGATGCAGACTTTAAATCAGTGGGTGTCCAAAGTGCAGCCCGGGTTCCATTTGCGGCCTGCAACTGTTTTTTTATTGACCCGTGGCACATACTAAATATATAATTTAACAAGAAAACACAAAAACAGGGGAGCAAAAATGAAAAAATCTGCAGTAATTTGGCCATAATCTGGTCAAAATATTAACAGATAAAATGTAAAAGGTCAAAATTCTATGTGAATAATATATTATGAGAAAAAATAATATAATTTTAGGAGCATAAATATAACAGAAAAACAATATCATACCAACAGTAAAATACGGTGGTAGTAGTGTGATGGTCTAGGGCGGTTTTGCTGTTTCAGGACCTGGAAGCAGTGGCGGTTTTAACTGTGGGCCACATTGGTAATTGGCCAGGGTGGCATTCTCTGTAGGGGGGCGCCATGAGGAGAAGAAAAAAAAAGATACTCGGTTCTAATCAAATCCTCATGAAGTCAACACATATGTATGGAAGATGATACTCGTACCCCCAACCGTGATCAAACGTCCACCACATGATGTGGATGAAACACATGGGGAGGGGGCGGGTGTCGCTGAACCACAGACCTCATGTTAATTACAAGGTAAAAATATAAATTAAAACAGTAATTACTCAAAATCGTTGAGTAAACTTCCAGTATCTCAGTGTAATCAAAAGTTTACCTCAATTAACTTAAACCGCTTAGTATAATTACCATTTTTTTAAGTGAGTCACCAAATTAGTTTTGTTGTTGCTGGATGTCAATGTCAACCGCAGAAGAAACCAGCTAATGTTCTCTCTGGTCTGCTGTTAGATGGTTTATGGACTGGATGTGGAACAGATCCTGTGGACAGAAATAGCCCCTTCATACCCGCAGAGTTGCTTCCTATGGCTAATACTTAGCCCAAAATGTCAGTCGAAAACAAAGACTGGATAAGGGAGAACACACACACACACACACAAACACAGTTTTAACCTACTTTTAAAGCTATTTTTCATGCGCCCATCACCACCATACTCTCGATTTCCGACTGCGTGTAGCAGGATTTCCTCCAGACACAACCACGTCCATGCATTGCCAAACAGATAAGCATTCATTCTTGTGGACTGTGGAGTTACAAAAGGTGTTGATCCCACAGCAGCCCTTGTATGAAACACATGTACATGAACTTCCTGCATCCACACACTGGGTCACCCACTCCCTTAATGATGTATACTGGAAGGAGACAGGCTAGGGGAGGTTTTAGAGTCGGTTTTCTGGGTCCACTCGATAATTATTAATGATAGCCACCATTTTGCACAAAGAAAATAAAAAGTGAACAATGAATACTGTATGCTGTTTCAGATGACTGCCTATATACACTATACTGTTTGTGCTGTAGAAGTATCATAGTAAAATACACAAAATGTTATGTAATGGTAATGGTTTGATTTCATTTGAACATGCATCAGATTACAATTGAATGCATCACATAATCAGTTCACAGTTCCACATGTCCAAAAGGAGTAGGAAGAAGCAAAGCTTATTAAATCCTACCCCTCCATCTGGTACTTTTACAATCAGTAACTGTTACATTTGTTCACCTCCTGCTTTCCTAATATAGTTTATTTATTTTAAAGTTTTTTTTATTTTTTTGTTTTTCTTTAATTTTAATTTTAATTTTAATTTTAATTTTAATTTTAATTTTAATTTTAATTTTAATTTTAATTTTAATTTTAATTTTAATTTTAATTTTAATTTTAATTTTAATTTTAATTTTAATTTTAATTTTAATAAAATAGAGTTAGTATGTTCTCTGTAGGCGGCATTATGAATTATCCTTACTGACTTTTTTGCAGTACATTTTTTTTATTTTTTTTATTTTTATTTTTATTTTTATTTTTATTTTTATTTTTATTTTTATTTTTATTTTTATTTTTATTTTTATTTTTATTTTTATTTTTATTTTTATTTTTATTTTTATTTTTATTTTTATTTTTATTTTTATTTTTATTTTTATTTTTATTTTTATTTTTATTTTTATTTTTATTTTTATTTTTATTTTTATTTTTATTTTTATAAAAAAAAAAGTATGAGGTGATATGAGCATCCAATGACATAATGGGTACCATAGTAAGTGTCATTATAGTTATATGTATAGCAAATCATGACTGGATTAAGTAAGGACCTCAAACAATGCACAACGATGAGCCAATTCAAGAAACATTGTCAACATAAACATGTGGACTGATGAAAACTCATCAGTTCATTCAAAATAATGAATATATTCAATAATAACTGGTAGCACCAGTGCTCTATATGAAGAGGTTTCTTACTTACTTTCCCATAGTCGGTGGTGAGGACCAGTGATGCATCATCACAGCAACTGACAGTGGACGGAAGAAGCTGTTCTTTATGCCTTAGCCACACACGGGACCCCTGTAAAGAAATTAGTAAAAAAAAAAAAAAATTGTGATATAAATAACTCTAAATATGTTTTGCACATATGTAATAATTTTAATTTTTTAAATAATTTTAAATTCAGTATTACGTTTGCAGTAGGCACATTTTATTACGTTTGTGGGAAATTTGTTACATTTGCGGGATTATTATTACATTCAAAGCTGTAGATTTGTATTACGTTTGCGGGTGTAACACTCCCATTCAGTGTGGAAGTGGTAAATGTTTTTGACTTCTTTGTAATTTTTCCCCATTCCGTTTGAAAACACTTTCACATTATTTTGTCTCATATTACATTTGGGGGAAGTTATTACATTTACAGATTTTCACTTTCCCACATATGTAATAATTTCACATGTAATAGTTATTACATTTGCAGGAAATTCTGTATTACGTTTGCAATAGGCACATTTTATTACGATTGTGGGAAATTTATTACATTTACGGGATTATTACATTCAAAGCTGAAGATTTGTATTATATTTGTGGGCAGTTATTACGTTTGTTTCACGTTTGTAACACTCCCATTCAGTGTGGAAGTGGTAAATGTTTTTGACTTCTTTGTCCTTTTTCCCCATTCCGTTTGAAAACACTTTCTTGAAGTTGCTTACAGAATGAAAGTCAGGCATATATGTGATGATGTCACGGTGAATTGCAATATATTATCATAATTTTTTAAAAACAATACTGGCCCTGACAGTGTATCTCTCACTTTGGGGTCAAGTAGGGTGGTATTTATTACTGTTATGTTTACTGTTATGCAGACATATGAACTAACAATCTGATAACAAAGAGAAACAACAGGAATTATGAGTTACGTGTCTCATTTCCTGACAGCAGAAGAAGATCCATGGAAGTGACCGCATTTTATAGTGCCCGAAGAGAATGCCTGTCAGATGACTACACTGGCATTTGTCAGCATCACAAAGAAATGTTAGCCCAAGTACGCTTTCGTAAGTGGAAGACCACAGGGCGATTGCTTTAAGCCAGTCATTCCTTTCAACGCAATTTTTGAGTCACTAAACACTGTTAATCAGCACCAACGTGAAACATGGGACAAACGGGAATTGTGTCCAACAGAGCATAAAACTGAACAGATCAATATGCATGGATTCCGCTTGGTAACCTTATACAGTACAAGGTCACCACTTTCAGACATCAATCCTCATTAACTATTTAAAAGGGCCGGGGCCACGTGTCCAGCCACCCCTCCCCACACACTCTCTTACCCACAGCATAAAACACATTACAAAGGGACAACAAACAATAGCTTATATACTTATATACAAATGTGGCCCGCAGGACAGTTTAATGTTAGTGCGGCCCGTGCAAGTTTGATATGGATGCTGTATGGTATCATGCACCCAGAAAAAATTATTACGTTTGATTAATGTTCATGTTAAAGATTAAATAACTGTTAATAGTTATCCTCCCTATCCGTGTGGAAGTGGTAAGTTTGATATGGATGCTGTATAGTATCATGTACCCAGAAAAAAAATATTACATTTGATTAATGTTCATGTTAAAGGTTAAATAACTGTTAATAGTTATCCTCCCTATCCGTGTGGAAGTGGTAAGTTTGATATGGATGCTGTATGGTATCATGTACCCAGAAAAAATTATTACGTTTGATTAATGTTCATGTTAAAGGTTAAATAACTGTTAATAGTTATCCTCCCTATCCGTGTGGAAGTGGTAAGTTTGATATGGATGCTGTATGGTATCACGTACCCAGAAAAAAAACTATTACATTTGATTAATGTTCATGTTAAAGGTTAAATAACTGTTAATAGTTATCCTCCCTATCCGTGTGGAAGTGGTAAGTTTGATATGGATGCTGTATGGTATCATGTACCCAGATTTTTTTTTTTACGTTTGATTAATGTTCATGTTAAAGGTTAAATAACTGTTAATAGTTATCCTCCCTATCCGTGTGGAAGTGGTAAGTTTTTGGCTATTTAAGTTTAAAGGAAATAACTTGAAGGCTACCGTTTAGGTCGCTAAGCTCTCTAGTTTGCGAGTTAGCATGTGTCTCAAGACCCTGCAGTTGCGCAATATGTTGGTAGGTAAATTGAGTTTGAGACCCCTGCCTTAGACAAAACAACGCCTCCAAAGCCACTCCTCTATCGCCATGCTTTTCCCTTCAATTGGCTAATGGAGTACGTCTAAATGTGGCCCTGCTATAAACCACGAGGGACAACGTTTTTTTGTGTCGTAATTAGCAAGAAGAGGCTAAGTGGAAAGGAAAGAGGAAGGGTACGCATATGTGATCATGTTTCACCTCCCATTGTGTGTGTAATTACAACACGTGTCGACACATTAACACGCTTTAAAAGTAGGACCGTCTCTGCCTGGTACCAGCTTGGCATGTTTGGCCTACTCAGGGAAAAGCCGCGTCCATTTGGGAGATTATTGGGATTTATTCCATAGACATAAGACAATCAGGTGCTGTTATGTAACTGGAAATCATAGGAACTTGACTCAAGGAGCGTATTATTACTGGTAGTAGCTACTAACAACAATGCGGTCTCTCTTTACCGATGTCTAAAATATGTATTTTGCAAGGTCACATTTTAATAAAGTTTCACGTGAGCACTGATAAGCCAATCAGAGGGCTCCGGGACAATTTTCCTTGGAATTATTTGTCTAATTTTATCTGTAAACGTTTTATACTATCAGCTGTATGTGCTTTTTTTCAGGAGTACTTTAAACATCAGACCACATCAAACTATGTCATTTAATTTTACAGTTTTTTTTTTAATTTCTAAATAAGACATCCAACTTGCAAGTCATGTTGCCAGTTTGTATGTTAAAAGTTCATTCATTCATTCATTTTCTACCGCTTAGCCTCACGAGGGTCGCGGATGTGCTGGAGCCTATCCCAGCTGTGTTAATAATAACAATAATAATAATAATAATACATTTTATTTGTATAGCGCTGTTCAAATACTGAAAAACACTTTACAGAAAAAAAAATGGAGTTGAATAAAAACAAGTAAACAGAGTAAAATATAGTTAAAATACAACATTCATTCGTTCATACACAGTTAAAACATGAGTAAAAGTCTTAAGGCGAGAGGCCTTAAGACCAGCCAATCACAGGGCACATATAGACAAACAACCATTCACACTCACATTCATACCTATGGACAATTTGGAGTCGCTAATTAACCTAGCATGTTTTTGGAATGTGGGAGGAAACCGGAGTACCCGGAGAAAACCCACGCATGCACGGGGAGAACATGCAAACTCCACACAGAGATAGCCGAGAGTAGAATTGAACTCGGGTCTCGTAGCTGTGAGGTCTGCGCGCTAACCACTCCACTACCGTGCAACAGAAGCAACATTCATTAATTTTCTCCTGCTTATCCTCTTGGGCGTCGCGGGGTTGCTGGAGCCTACCCCAGGTGTCTTCGGGGGAGAGACGGGGTACACCCTGGACTGGTGGCCAGCCAATCACAGGGCACATATAGACAAACAACCATTCACACTCACATTCATACCTATGGACGATTTGGAGTCGCTAATTAACCTAGCATGTTTTTGGAATGTGGGAGGAAACCGGAGAAAACCCACTCATGCACGGGGAGAACATGCAAACTCCACACAGAGATAGCCGAGGGTGGAATTGAACCCTGGTCTCCTAGCTGTGAGGTCTGCGCGCTAACCACTCGACCACCGTGCAGCCCTATTTTGGATTATTTTATTATTATATTTTATTATATTTCATTTATCTCACAGATGTGGCATATCAAGATGCTCCTTGGCCGGGCTACAATAAAAGGCCACTAAAATGTGCAGTTTTACCACAATGCAAGGCATGCTGACTGCTAGAATGTCCACCAGGCCTGTTGCTTGTCATGTTAATTTCTCTACCATAAGCCATCTCCAAAAGTATTTCAGAGTATTTGGCAATACATCCAACCATCCTCACGGTTGCCTCTGATCTATTGTTCAATACCTTCCTGTGTTTGTGTATTCTATGTACACAACAGGAATCTGGAGATCTCCTGTCAGCTATCAGGGGCTTTTAATATATTGAGTCAAGATAAAATGGAGGCGGCACGGCGGTCGAGTGGTTAGCACACAGACCTCACAGCTAGGACACCAGGGTTCAATTCCACCCTGGCCATCTCTGTGTCCCAGAAGTTTAGTTTTATTCACCCTTTCAATGTCCACACCGTCTATTTGTATTTGGGTGCATGTTCACTCGTGCGTCCACTCCAAGAAGTTAACTTATCATCTGTTGTTTCCTCATTACGTTGCATTTATTAGCTTTCCCTTTTGTCAGGACTTTTGATCTGATCACTTGATACTACCTGCACTCGTGTCTGCAGCACCTCGTCCTGTGTCAGGCCCTGAAATATTTAACACTCATTCATTAGCACGTCTCTGGGGTTAGCTGTCGAAACTCAAGCCACCAGCTGTAGGATACCGTCATCTGCATGACGGGGGATTCTGTGTCAGAGATCTCGATGGGGCTGTTTTCATGACTTAGTTAGTCCCAGCAGTGTTCGATTCCACGTGCACAGTGACATGCAGCACGAGGAATCTGACGTAAACACCAGGCTGAGTTATGCAAACATCTGCTGACCAGAAACAAGGGTGTGGATTTTGACCACTCTTGCTACCAACATGCAAGAAGTAGTCACCAGGTGATTTAAATTGGGGTGGGGGGTTAGGGGGGGCTGGGGGGGGGGGCGTCTGACATGTGCCCATTGTGTCTCAGCTGGCCTTTGTTTGAGATATTTCCGCCTGGTTAACTTCAGAGCTCTCAGTCAGAGATGACTGCCTTTGTGCTGACTTTAGTGACAAGACTCTTTATGAAGATGGGGGGGGGGGGGGTAAGGGGGAGGAGCTTTGAAAGAACCATCTGTTGCTGACTCGGGCACAAACTTATGCAAAGAAAGACAAAGATCAGGACAAATGCATCTTGAGCTGAATACACATCCTTCCTTTAGCACAGATTCCTTATAGCTTAGGAACCAATAAAAACATGAGCCTTGGGGTCATAAAGGGTCCGAGGGCCGCACATTGAATAACACCATTATTATTGTAGCCAATATTATCACAATATTGTTGAAATTTTATGAAAATACTACAAACTACGCTAATCATGGTGTTCCGTTAATAACAATAATTACGATACTGAAATGTGAAAACAGTACGATACTTTTTTTACCACGGTTTGTCGATAAAGTGTACAGTCATGGTTCCGGGGCCTGACCGCAATAAGTGAATTTCGATTTTCGAAGTAGGATATATTATTAATGTACAGAATATTTTCATAGTAAGAGCATAGAAAACCAGTTTATGACTTTCTAAATATGACTTTTACTATTATTAGAGCCTTGTAGAGATGAAATAACACCCCTATAGTCGCCTTTACACTCATATTATTCTTTGTTTACACCACATTGCTCATTGCTCAACACAAATGCACAGGCCACGGGATCACGACAGGGGCGCCCACCGCTCATAGCATACAGGAAGCTACCTAGCTAACGGCAATTTATTTGTTTTAAACCCTAGGTTCCCAAAGCGGGGTACATCAGTTGTCATCGGTGGTATATGAATGAAACTGAGAAAAAAAATAGCACTGGGATGCATGGCGGACGAGTGGTTAGCACGCAGACCTCACAGCTAGGAGACTAGGGTTCGATTCCACCCTCAGCCATCTCTGTGTGGAGTTTGCATGTTCTCCCCGTGCATGCGTGGGTTTTCTCCGGGTACTCCGGTTTCCTCCCACATTCCACAAACATGCTAGGTTTATTAGCGACTCCAAATTGTCCCGCTGAATCACAATACAGAAAACAATGTAGGCTTTTGTCACCTGATCCACGAGTAAGAACCGATGCCAAATTCAAGGATTTCACCGAAATCTCCAAAATGCTGAGTGAGCCATGTAAGACACACACACATGCAGCAAGGTGAGATTAAATATGTAGGCTGAGTGTGGCTGTAATGGAAATCTAGGCAAAAGGTCCTTCCAGGTCTTGGTCAACAAATCTTCCGGATGAGTGGAGGGGTTTACTTTCCCCACAAAAGGATCTCCATCTTGCTGAAGTAACAGCTTACGTTTTTAACATACACACTGAATATGCTGTAGACTTACAGAAATAGATAAATACTTTATCGCCAAATGTGGCCCGCAGGACACTAGTTTGAGACCCCCGCCTTGATATGAAAGTTTAATGTTTGATATGGATGCTGTATGGTATCATGTACCCAGAAAAAATTATTACGTTTGATTAATGTTCATGTTAAAGGTTAAATAACTGTTAATAGTTATCCTCCCTATCCGTGTGGAAGTGGTAAGTTTGATATGGATGCTGTATGGTATCATGTACCCAGAAAAAATTATTACGTTTGATTAATGTTCATGTTAAAGGTTAAATAACTGTTAATAGTTATCCTCCCTATCTGTGTGGAAGTGGTAAGTTTGATATGGATGCTGTATAGTATCATGTACCCAGATTTTTTTTTTACGTTTGATTAATGTTCATGTTAAAGGTTAAATAACTGTTAATAGTTATCCTCCCCATCCGTGTGGAAGTGGTAAGTTTTTGGCTATTTAAGTTGCGCAATATTTTGTAAATAAAAAGAGTATAAATGTGACTATAGTCGTGTTTTGTCATGTCTACAGGGCTCTAATAATGCTTTGTTCATTTTAATCTGAAAAAAATAATTTGTCTACCCACCAACTATATGTGGTTTCTTAATTTTTAATTATTTGCCCTTTTATTATTATTATATTAATTTATTACTGATTGATTGATTTTCTTTATTCATGATCTTATTTTGTGTAGAAAAATTAAAAGTAAGATATTTGAGAATAGTGGAATGTTTTATCAGAGCTTTTCTTGTAGAAAATTGGAACCAAAGTGAAGTTTTTTAAAAAAAAATTGTTTTTAATAAATGCGTTTTGTTTGTTTTTTGGGGGGGGGGGGACCTGATGCGGCCCAGTCTCAACCAGACCCGAGCTCCAGTGTTTGAGACCCCTGGGCTAAAGCCTCCTCTCTTTGTTTACATGGATCCGACATGGCTTAAGAGGGACAGAGGGCATAGATCTTGACAGAGGAGAGTAATCAGTTGATTAAAAGCAACCTTCGGCATCTGTGCATGAAGACGTATGAATTAAAGATAGAGAAACCAGAACATCAGAAATTAGCTAATGGAGGAGAAGGAGGAGTCCCGTGGGGTACAAGGCTTTCCCCGGTATAGTGGGGGCAGCCCCCGTGGGGGAGGTTGCTGTTCATCATCGAGATTTGACTCTCACAAGCTGTCTGGATACTCCCTGCTGAGACCTTCGGGCTGAATGATGTTTTCTGCATACTTAATGTATGAAACCTCAATTTGCTCTCATTGCTTTGAAGCTATTTAATCAACATATTAATGGAAACAATCTGGCAAGTAACTGTAGATATTGATATTAAGTATGAACATAAAATTATATGCATGGGAATATATAGGGCTTAGGAAGACTCTATGACAGGGGTCTCAAACTCAATTTATTTGGGGGCCACTGGAGCTAGGGTCTGGGCGAGGCTGGGTCGCATCAGGTTTTCAAAAAAAAAAAAAAAACGCATTTATTAAAAACAGAAAAATTAATAAACTTTGCTTTGGTTTCGATTTTCTACAAGAAAAGCTCTGATAAAACATTCCACTGTTCTCAAACATCTTAATTTTTATTTTTCTACATAAAATAAGATCAAGAATAAAGAAAATCAATCAGTAATAAATAAATATAATAATAATAAAACGGCAAATAATTAAAAATTAAGAAACCACATATAGTTGTTGGGGTAGACAAATTATTTTTTTCAGATTAAAATGAACAAAGCATTATTAGAGCCCTGTAGACATGACAAAACACGACTATAGTCACATTTATACTTTTTTTATTTACAACATATTGCGCAACTGCAGGGTCTTGAGACACATGCTAACTCGCAAACTCGAGAGCTAGCGACCTAAACGGTAGCCTCCAAGTTATTTCCTTTAAACTTAAAAAGGCGAAAACTTACCACTTCCACACGGATAGGGAGGATAACTATTAACAGTTATTTAACCTTTAACATGAACATTAATCAAACGTAATAATTTTTTCTGGGTACATGATACCATACAGCATCCATATCAAACTTGCGCGGGCCGCACTAACATTAAACTTTCATATCAAGGCGGGGGCCTCAAACTAGTGTCCTGCAGGCCACATTTGGCCCTTCAACTGCCATTCAACTGTCATGGTCAAGGTA
This sequence comes from Doryrhamphus excisus, assembly GCF_030265055.1. Lineage (NCBI taxonomy): Eukaryota > Metazoa > Chordata > Actinopteri > Syngnathiformes > Syngnathidae > Doryrhamphus > Doryrhamphus excisus. The sequence goes on from NC_080474.1 coordinate 18,740,571, forward strand.
TCCATTTAACAACATGCAGTGATATGAATCTGGTCTAATAATATTTGAAATAGGAACATCCCTTCAGAATCTTGTAGTGAGATAACACTAAAACCACCCACAGACATTTAATCCAGTCTGGTAATGCACCATGCTGTGTTCCCTACTACCAATCTGCCTATTGGATCTGTACAAGGTGGGAACTAACAGTAAATGCAAGCGGGGTTGGTCTTCCCGATTCCCATTCAACCTCTGACTTGGCATTATATTCCTTATCCCAAGGCTCCTGCAGTTGCCCTAATTCGTTTACGTTACAATGATTGGAAAATAAAAAGCACAGGCGAGAGTGACGAGACACAACATATCTCGTAATAGTCTCTCTCTCCTGGTAATCGCAGGGAAAGTCAACATCTGGGCGAGAAGCAGTAATCGCAGGTTGGCTGCTATTAAGCTGCCTCTGAACACAGGGGGATTTAAACTCCGCTCTTATTACCAGCTCAGAGTCGGTCAGGTAGGGCAGCCAAGGTCAAGGCCAAGAGTCATTTAATGTGCCAGTGGTGGATCGTAGTAAACAAGTACTTTAATTTTCTCTGGATAAGCACCGTGGATAAATACACTGCATTGGAATTCTACTATAAATCAATTCATTGTTGGTAATGCGGAGCAAAGGACTCGGTTGTCTCATTTTGGTTTCACCCACTGATGGCCGTCAACAAAGACTATGGCCAGACTATGACTGGTGGCCAGCCAATCACAGGGCACATAGAGACAACCATTCACACTCACATTCATACCTATGGACAATTTGGAGTCGCTAATTAACCTAGCATGTTTTTGGAATGTGGGAGGAAACCCGAGTACCCGGAGAAAACCCACGCATGCACAGGGAGAACATGCAAACTCCATACAAACATGGCCATGGGTGGGGAAAGACAAAATAAGAAGCCAAAAAGTTACCACTTCCACACAAAATAGGAGGAGAACTCATTCATTTATTCATTCATTTTCTACCGCTTATCCTCACGAGGGTCGCGGCGGTGCTGGAGCCTATCCCAGCTGTCTTCAAGCGAGAGGCGGGGTACACCCCGGACTGGTGGCCAGCCAATCACAGGGCACATATAGACAAACAACCATTCACACTCACATTCATACCTATGGACAATTTGGAGTCGCTAATTAACCTAGCATGTTTTTTGGAATGTGGGAGGAAACCGGAGTACCCGGAGAAAACCCACGCATGCACGGGGAGAACATGCAAACTCCACACAGAGATGACCGAGGGTGGAATCAAACTCGGGTCTCCTAGCTGTGTGGCCTGCGTGCTAACCACTCGTCCGCCATGCATCCCAGTGCTATTTTTTTTTTTCTCAGGCGACTATAGGGGTGTTATTTCATCTCTACAGGGCTCTAATAATGGTAAAAGTCATATTTAGAAAGTCATAAACTGGTTTTCAATGCTCTTACTATGAAAATATTCTGTACATTAATTATATATCCTACTTCGAAAATCGAAATTCACTTATTGCGGTCAGGCCCCGGAACCATGACTGTACACTTTATCGACAAACCGTGGTCAAAAATATCATACTTTTTTTCACATTTCAATATTGTAATTATTGTTATTTACGGAACACCATGATTAGCGTCTTTTGTAGTATTTTCATAAAATTTCCACACAGAGATTGCCGAGGGTGGAATTGAACTCGGGTCTCCTAGCTGTGAGGCCTGCACGCGAAACCACTCGTCTGCTATTTAGCCAGAATTCTTTATTTTGCCCTGAATTTCGACAAGAATCCAGAACACAAACAAAATTTGACTGAGTGTGTCTCTGACAAGACTAGTGCTACTAATACTACTACTACTACTACTAATACTAATACTAAAACTACAGATCAGCATAATAACATATTACCCATTTAATTGGCGGTTAATGTAGCCAATTATGTGCAGTTCATGGTGTGTTGTATAGTACATTCACTCTCTTTGCTGTCTAAAGAAAGACAACATGACATGGTGGACCTATGAGGAAATCGACCTACATCCACACAGACCTCCACTAAGGCACAACTCCATCAGCTTATAAAAAACACAGATCAGAAGATTCAAATGTATTTCTTATGGAGAAAAAAACTTGAAAATAAGTCAGTTTGCCTGACTCTAAAGATTTATCCTGAAGTGTGTCAGAGCTTTTCTTCCTGTCACTCACACAGACCAGTGACCTGGAGAGATCCCAATACATGGGATGTGTGTTGCACAAGAACATGGAGGTGATTTATAGTACAGACACTGACACACTGGAAGCTGTCATCTTCATAGGCAGACACTCAGACAGGAAGGATGGGTGGACGAGACATGGCTGCTGCATCATGGCAACCTCCAAGTGATCCTTCAAACCCTAAAAAGGGCAAAGTCGGGACAATGACTCATGACCAAGACTGAAGGGAAAAGTACAGCGGTTTGGGAAGTTTTCAATCATGTGATCGTGGTTGTTAAATGAACAAATCTAAATGTTCGTAGGTTCGTAGGGTTGGGTGGGGTTCGTCCATAATCATACCCATACTAGAATCAATGCGTTTTTATGTCAATTTTGTCATTTTGGTTAGGAATAATAACTTGTATGATATTTAGTATTATATTTAGGACCACACAAGAATGATTTCATGTTAGAAACATCTTAATTTTTCACTTTTTTCCATCTTCGAAAAAGAAAATGACCCCGTACAACAATAGAAAATTGTTACTACTCCATAGTAAGTTAAAAATATGAATGGCATGATATCAAAATGGTAACAATATCGAAATGATAACAATTTTTCATTACAAAGATATTTCAAGAAAACAACCTGACCGGGTCATTTTTGACCCACTTATGGAAGGTTGGGGTAGTAACACAAAAACAAAAAATTCTTAAAATGTATAAAAGATAAGTTAAAAATGTGAACGGCATGATATCAAAAACATGTTTTTCGAGGAATACCTGGAATATGAAATGATAACAATTTTTCATTACAAAGATATTTCAAGAAAACAACCTGACCGGGTCATTTTTGACCCACTTATGGAAGGTTGGGGTAGTAACACAAAAACGAAAATTTCTTAAAATGTATAAAAGATAAGTTAAAAATGTGAACAACATCAAAAACATGTTTTTTGAGGAATACCTGGAATATGAAATTATAATTTTTTTTCATTACAAAGATATTTCAAGAAAACAACCTGACCGGGTCATTTTTGACCCACTTATGGAAGGTTGGGGTAGTAACACAAAAACATACATTTCTTAAAATGTATAAAAGATAAGTTTAAAATGTGAACAACATGATATCAAAAACATGTTTTTTGAGGAATACCTGGAATATGAAATTATAACAATTTTTTCATTACGAAGATATTTCAAGAAAACAACCTGACCGGGTCATTTTTGACCCACTTATGGAAGGTTGGGGTAGTAACACAAAAACAAAAATTTCTTAAAACGTATAAAAGATAAGTTAAAAATGTTAACGGCATGATATCAAAATAAATGTCAATGTCAAGGAAAAAATACTGTTTTATCACACGGTTTGAAGCTAAAGGTAGTCCCAACAAAACATGTGAATTAACAGTAACTAAGTCATTTATTGAAGCGGAAACTGAGGTAAACTTTTAACTTTCTCAGAACTTTCTTATGAGTACCACACAAAGCGATGGTAACAGGCAGGCGATATCTCGCAGTTGTTAAGCCGAAAGGACAATTAAAAACCATCTACTTATGTTAATTCCCTTATCTGACTCCCTGTGGCGCGTTATTTAGCGGTCTTACTCAATAAAAAAATACACGAACCGTGAGTCACCAACGCATAATGTACTTTGTTTGGGGAATCGATCATGTGGAATGATACAGATACACACAGTCAGCAAACGGGCTGAATGTTTGTGACTGCCAATGTTGTACAATAACCAAGACAGTGTATGAAAACCAGAGCAAAGACACTGAAATGTATGAAAACCAAGGGCATCAAAAATTGAATTTCCATATCCAATAAGATTCTGTAGCACAGCACCAGCATCTGCTGTGGATCTTTCATCATGAACTAATAACCATTGACAAAGGAGCTCCTCGCCCCCTATCAGCACAAACTTTAAACTGTAGTTGGGAGTTGAATGGTGGCAGTTGGGGATGAGGGCCAACACTGACAGCGGGTTGTCAGCAGGAGGTTATCACAGCACTGCCCGGCTTGCTGATAAAGCTGGGGGGTCAGGTCACGATGTGACGCGACACCACTTATGCAAACATGAGCTGGCCAGGTGAAAAGAGGATATTATTAGCCACCAGTGGATTCACCGTGGGACAGTAAAAAGCATATTTTATTATGTTCAAATGGGAAATCCCAATTCATAATTATTAACTTGTTATACACCGAACTCAATATGTGTTATTAGGGCACAGATTATACATCTTATTAGTGGTATGGTCGGACTATAATGGTTGAAAATTAGTCGCAACGATACTGACAGTACTTTGCAGTACTTTTAACTACAAAACAGTTTCGGCTGCGCTTGGAAGCGCCTTGTGACGGGCGAGTGCCAACATTTTGTCTCCTCTCCGATATGCCAGAGGCACAGAAGAGGAGGCTGAAGGCAGCGGATGTGACTGGAGGGGCACAGCAGAGGCTGGCAAACCTGTGAGAAGACTAGAAATAAATGCATTGTGAAATACAAAACGTTGAGTTGTGGATACCAGCATTTCATGTTCTGGTAAAACAAGTAAATTAATGTTACAAAAAAGTAAAATTGGTGATCCCAAATATGGGAATGGTAATGGTTTGATTTCAGTTGAACATGCATCAGATTACAATTGAATGCATCACATAATCAGTTCACAGTTCCACATGTCCAAAAGGAGTAGGAAGAAGCAAAGCTTATTAAATCCTACCCCTCCATCTGGTACTTTTACAATCAGTAACTGTTACATTTGTTCACTTCCTGCTTTCCTAATACAGTTTAATTCAAATTTAAAATTTAAAATTTAAAATTTAAAATTTAAAATTTAAAATTTAAAATTTAAAATTTAAAATTTAAAATTTAAAATTTAAAATTTAAAATTTAAAATTTAAAATTTAAAATTTAAAATTTAAAATTTAAAATTTAAAATTTAAAATTTAAAATTTAAAATTGTCATATCACCTTGTACTTTGGTACGTGACAAATAAAATAAAAAAAATAAAAAAAATAAATTAATTTAAAATTTTTTTATTTTTTTATTTTTTATTTTATTTGTCATGTACCTTGTACTTTGGTACGTGACAAATAAAATAAAAAAAATAAAAAAAATAAATTAATTTAAAAAATGTTTATTTTTTTATTTTTTATTTTATTTGTCATGTACCAAAGTACGAGGTGATATGTGAAAAAAAAAATAAAAAAAATAAATTAATTTAAAATTTAAAATTTTTTTTTTTTTTTTTTTTTTATTTTATTTGTCATGTACCAAAGTATGAGGTGATATGACCATACAATGTTACATTTTATTGATGTGATCGGTATTGGTATCTGTATCGGCCGATTTCTCTCATGGATGATCGGGATCGGTATCAGAAAACTTGATGGTTTTTCGACAAAGTCAGCGGCAGCAGTAGTCAAAAGGAATGCAAGATCTCCCAGCCATTTTTCACCTTTCCTTCCTCCATTACATCCTCACCCGGCTTCCTGACTTCCTTCCTCAGTAATTCTACCGTCTGCGTGGCTGCAAGTGAGATGCAATGATCTCAGATGGCTTCAGCAGCAGAAGGAAATGGCAAGTGGGGTAAGAAAATAAAATCTTGCCATCACCAGATAACATCGCTTAAGTCAAAAAATATTAAAAGAAAAATTATATAGGCATCACTAATGACATTAGCTTAACACTGAATGTCTGAGTGACAAATGTTCTTCCCATTCTTCCCATTTTCTATGCCGCTTATCCTCACTGGGGTCACGGATATACTGTCTTTGGTGAAACAGGGCTGCCAGCCAATCGCAGGGCACATATAAACAAACAATCATTTACACCTATGGACAATTTGGAGTCGCCCGGGAAGAACATGCAAATCCCACACCGAGATGTCCAAGCGGAGAATCAAACCCAGGTTTCCTGACTGTGTGGCCTACATGCTAACCACTCGGTCACCACTTCCTAAGGTTCATTCATTCATTTTCTACCGCTTTTCCTCACGAGGGTCGCGGGGGTGCTGGAGCCTATCCCAGCTGTCTTTGGGTGAGAGGCGGGGTACACCCTGGACTGGTGGCCAGCCAATCACAGGGCACATATAGACAAACAACCATTCACACTCACATTCATACCTATGGACAATTTGGAGTCGCCAATTAACCTAGCATGTTTTTGGAATGTGGGAGAAAACCGGAGTACCCGGAGAAAACCCAGGGTGGAATTGAAACCTGGTCTCCTAGCTGTGAGGTCTGCGCGCGAACCACTCGTCCGCCGTGCCGCCCCTTCCTAAGGTTAGAATGAATAAATTTGAGGCTAACTAGTTAGCTCTGTACAATGTTATGCTTGGTCGTCTCTTGTGTCCCTGCAGTGATCACATAGCCTGCACATAAAAAAGAATAGGATAAAGACGATTATAGGGGTGCTATTTTATTTCTACAGGGCTCTAATAATGGTTGAAAAAAACATATGTTGAAAGTCATAAACGGGTTTTCTATGCTCTAAGTACAAAAATATTCTATTTATTAATATTTTGCTGGAATTACCTTATCGCTGTCGGGTCTGGAACCAACTAAACGTGATAAATTAGGAATGATTGTACACATAAACACTTTTTTTGACAAAATTCTTTGCCAGCTCCACAAGGCTCTATCTCCAAAGTGCTACCACAGCAAGCAGGAAGGAGTGCATCGGATGTTCTCGGACGTGAAGAATGCATGTGGTAACCTAAAGCCTCGCCGCCACACTCCTACAAGGCACGGGATGACATGCCGGCACGGCTGGGAATTTCAGGGGTCAGGGTTCGGACTCCGGGATTCCCTCATGTCAGAATACCTTTAAGAGGATGGAATGCTATAGGAGGGAGTTAACGGGTATGTAAAAGGTCTCGGTTTGGCTTCACAGTGCGAGGCAGCTGCTTCTTTAAAGGCCTTGAATGGCCAAGTTTAGAAACGGGCTTCGGACTCTTGAACAGGATGCTTGACAAAGGCTATAAAGACGCCATTTCCTCTATGAAGGGCTGAAAGACAGAAATCCACACCCTGATATATCATCAGTGGTCGGGCAGAGGTTAAAAAGAACTGACCAGATTGTGGAGTGCAAAGTGGAGGGTGGACTCCAGTGCTCAGTGCTGATGGACAGAATGGTGTTTACTGGGGGGGTCACACCCTTAAGTACCTGACAGAAATACCGTCATATACAAAACTGGGAATTAAAACAGTCAACCAAAAATGACAAAGCCAGCAACTGATCAGACAGCAAAGCAATGCCAAATATACGTAAACAAACGACTGATAAAGTGGCTCATTTCACCCCGACCGGCGATTGTTTTAACCAAGCAGTTGACGATGCTATCAAGCAATCAATTAATAGCATCACTCCTGATTTGACAACCACGACTCACTGACAATTTGAACCCACAGCGATGAATCACACCTCAGATTCATCATTCCACAATGACTCAGTTTAATCCACTTCAATCCTCACTACCTCATTTCCCATTTAATTAAATCCTAAAACTCGAGTGTTAAACATCTTACGGGCGACAATTTTATCGTCTTGGGTCAGTTTTTATGAGTGGTGGAGTAAACATGCTGAAAACTCTGCCTAAAATATGTTATAATCTCGGTCTAATCATTGTGGAAAATGACTACAAAATGAAGTAATACTTGGCTGCACGGCGGTCGAGTGGTTAGCGTTAGCATTATGAGTTTGCATGTTCTCCCCTTGCATGCGTGAGTTTTCTCCCGGTACTCCGGTTTCCTCCCACATTCCAAAAACATGCTAGGTTAATTAGCGACTCCAAGCTATATATACGTATGTATATATAATAAGAATATAAGATGGGGGATATGTGTTTGAAGAAGGTGCTGACAACTGATGGCGGCGAGACATGTGAGCACAAACCTTAAAACAGGGGTGGGCAAACTACGCCCCAGGGGCCAAATGCGGCCCACCAAGCGTTTGAATCCGGCCCACCAGTTGCTTTTTAAATATTTAAACTTTTCACATCCCAAGTTCAATCCGAGTTTGCATGTTTATTTTGCGTGGGTTTTCTCCGGGTACTCCGGTTTCCTCCCACATTCCAAAAACATGCTAGGTTAATTAGCGACTCCAAATTGTCCATAGGTATGAATGTGAGTGTGAATGGTTGTTTGTCTATATGTTCAGTCCTGGGTGTACCCCGAGTTCACTATGGAATAGTGGTTGCTGGCCATTTCTGGGAAGGTTCACCAGTGTTCCATTTTTTTTACCACTTGTGGATAAATGGCTCTCACTATGGTTTGCTGGAGTCCCACAATTTTAGAAATGGCTACAACTTTAGAAAGGTCATCTCTGTGTGGAATTTGCATGTTCTCCCGGTGCATGCGCGGGTTTTCTCCGGGTACTCCGGTTTCCTCCCACATTCCAAAAACATGCTAGGTTAATTAATTGGCGACTCCAAATTGTCCATAGATATGAATGTGAGTGTGAATGGTTGTTTGTCTATATGTGCCCTGTGATTGGCTGGCCACCAGTCCAGGGTGTACCCCGAGTTCACTATGGAATAGTGGTTGCTGGCCATTTCTGGGAAGGTTCACCAGTGTTCCATTTTTTTTACCACTTGTGGATAAATGGCTCTCACTATGGTTTGCTGGAGTCCCACCATTATAGAAATGGCTACAACTTTAGAAAGGAGACCCGAGTTCAATTCCACCCTCGGCCATTTCTGTGTGGAGTTTGCATGTTCTCCCCGTGCATGCGTGGGTTTGACTCCGGGTACTCCGGTTTCCTCCCACATTCCAAAAACATGCTAGGTTAATTAGCGACTCCAAATTGTCCATAGGTATGAATGTGAGTGTGAATGGTTGTTTGTCTATATGTGCCTTGTGATTGGCTCATGAGGAAAAGCAGTAGAAAATGAATGAATGAAGTAATACTGTGATTCTGTACACACCCAAAGGGTTCACTACACGCATCTGGGTGATGCATTACTTGAGCCCCAATCACTGTTGGTGTATTTATATGTGACTCAAAGCATTGTGAGTGTATACCGTGACTATAACAGTCTACTTATCATGTAGTCTGAATGCCTCCCTCTTCAATAACACGAATTTCAAGTGGAAAGTACTTAAATGGGAACATAAAGAACTGCAGTGACATGTGTCTCCTCTCTCTGGCTGCTCTTAATGGGATTATGTGGGCACACTTGAAGGGGATTGTGTAGTAGACTACATTGAGGGATGCTTGATAAACACACGCCTTGTGAAAACATGCTAAGTTTTAGCTATCATTCCAAAAGAAAACTGAAGCTATTATCAAGTAAGAAGAAGCACTACATAAACAAAAGTGACTTTTAAACTGAATAAAATAACTTTTTGTGTGCCGAAAAGAAAAAGACTGTACCTCTTGGAAGAAGGTATCCATGCCTACACGGTCCGACCTGACGTCCTGACGTCCCTTTGTAGTCTGACTTTTCAGGGTACCGCAGTCGAGGTTAGTCCCAAAACGGATTACATTTAAATTCTCTCTGTCGCTTCCAGATTCGGTTAGAAATAAGACATGTTCCGCTGGCTTTGGACGAGTTCCCGTTTTCGTTCCCCGATGCTTGTTGTTGTTGTTGTGTGTGTGTGTGCTCGTGCTGCTGAGCCATTCATTGCAAAGGGCAGGGCAGAGGGAGCCGGCAAATTATGCAAAGGGGGCGGAGCCTAGCGGTAGAGGCTCCTCCCCCTGGCACACGCCTTTTTTTGTGTGTGTCGCAAGAAAGGCAGACAAGGATTTGTAATCTTAAACAAAGGCAGCACTCTGATGATGAAACAAAGCCTGTGTAAAGATAATATTGCTACTTTGTCACTAATAGTATCACATATTTGCTGTATTAATGTAAAAAATACAGGTAAGATTGCAATAAATTACAATATATATAAAAAGTTTGTTTATTTCAAAGCCTGTATAAAGATAACATTGCTACTTTGTGACTAATAATATCACATATTTGCTGTATTAATGTAAAAAAATACAGGTAAGATTGCAATAAATTACAATATCTATAAAAAGTTTATTATTTTAAAGCCTGTGTAAAGATAATATTGTTACTTTGTGACTAATAGTATCACATATTTGCTGTATTAATGTGAAAAAAATACAGGTAAGATTGCAATAAATTACAATATCTATAAAAAGTTTATTTATTTCAAAGCCTGTATAAAGATAATATTGCTACTCTGTGACTAATAGTATCACATATTTGCTGTATTAATGTGAAAAAATACAGGTAAGATTGCAATAAATTACAATATATATAAAAAGTTCATTTATTTCAAAGCCTGTGTAAAGATAATATTGCTACTTTGTGACTAAAAGTATCACATATTTGCTGTATTAATGTAAAAATACAGGTAAGATTGCAATAAATTACAATATCTATGAAAAGTTTATTGTGTAAAGATAATACTGCTACTTTGTGACTAATAGTATCACATATTTGCTGTATTATTGTAAAAAAAATACAGGTAAGATTGCAATAAATTACAATATCTATAAAAAGTTCATTTATTTCAAAGCCTGTGTAAAGATAATATTGCTACTTTGTGACTAATAGTATCACATATTTGCTGTATTAATGTAAAAAATACAGGTAAGATTGCAATAAATTACAATATCTATAAAAAGTTTATTTATTTCAAAGCCTGTGTAAAGATAATATTGCTACTTTGTGACTAATAGTATCACATATTTGCTGTATTAATGTAAAAAATACAGGTAAGATTGCAATAAATTACAATATCTATAAAAAGTTTATTTATTTCAAAGCCTGTGTAAAGATAATATTGCTACTTTGTCACTAATAGTATCACATAGTAGTTGTATTAATGTAAACAATACAGGTAAGATTGCAATAAATTACAATATCTATAAAAAGTTCATTGTGTAAAGATAATATTGCTACTCTGTGACTAATAGTATCACATATTTGCTGTATTAATGTAAAAAAATACAGGTAAGATTGCAATAAATTACAATATCTATAAAAAGTTTATTTATTTCAGTAGTTCAATTCAAAAAGTGAAGCCCTTATTATAATAGATTTTTAGAATTTTGGAATAATTTTGAAGATCCAATGAGGATACTGGTATCTTTGCATAGATCAGGGTCATGGTTTATTATAAATGTAACATCACTGAGCGAGTCAGCTGAGCATCATGTCTGCAAGGACAATCGTTCATTGTTTGTGTGAGCGGTCATCAGGTGATATACGATGAAGAAAGGCCAGGAGGAGGGGCTGGTTGCAACCCAACCTTTCAAATCTTCCACTTTTGAAGATGACGGAAATACACAATCACCATCATGGATCATTTAAGTGGAATGAAATGTATTCCATTAATTACATACTTTTTTTTGTTGTTTAATTTAAACGCATGTGCACCAGAGCAAGCACATGCCTCTGTTAGGGTGACAGATGGAAGCACAGTGCCCCCCCCCCCCCCCCCCCCACACACACACACACACAGTATGATGCTCTTTTCTAACTTCATTATGTACACATCAACTGCAGGAAACTGCATTTCCAACTCACAATAATGCTAATCATTTTGGCCACCAGCCCTAATATTTATGCCTTTTTGTCTGGTTTTATGGCGGCACGGTGATCGAGTGGTTAGTGCGCAGACCTCACAGCTAGGACACCAGGGTTCGATTCCACCCTCGGCCATCTCTGTGTGGAGTTTGCATGTTCTCCCCGTGCATGCGTGGGTTTTCTCCGGGTACTCCGGTTTCCTCCCACATTCCAAAAACATGCTAGGTTAATTAGCGACTCCCAATTGTATGAATGTGAGTGTGAATGGTTGTTTGTCTATATGTGCCCTGTGATTGGCTGGCCACCAGTCCAGGGTGTCCAGTCCAGGGACAATTTTGGAGTCGCCAATTAACCTAGCATGTTTTTGGAATGTGGGAGGAAACCGGAGTACCCGGAGAAAACCCACGCATGCACGGGGAGAACACACAGAGACAGCCGAGGATGGAATTGAACACGGGTCTCTTAGCTCTGAGGCCTGTGCGCTAACCACTTGTCCACCGTGCAGCATTTGTACTTACACATTGTAAGACACTGTAAGACAAAGCGGAGTACCCTACATATTAAAATAAAAAATGAAATATATTAAATTAAATATTACTATTAAATATTAACATTTATTTTATGTAATTTTTTTTTGCTTCACCTGACTGCACGTCACTGCTGCACACTTTTTGCTGACACAGCTAACTTCCTTAGCATAAGCTGATGAATGAACCATATCAAATTTTGCATATACTTAAATATGATGACTATTTGGCTGCACGGTGGTCACAGCTAGAAGACCAGGGTTCGATTCCACCCTCGGCCATCTCTGTGTGGAGCAACATAAACTGAAACTCGACTTTCCAGAGTGTTTTATTTCAGTTTGTCTTTTTTTTTTTGCAAGATGACGGGTTATTTTATCCACGGTGGCGCCATCGTTAAACTTCCACAGTGACACACTGAGAACACGAGGGTGAAGAACGAACGACGTATGAAATCCAAACATATCATCCATGCTCAGTTAAACTCCAGGAAGCAGTGGTCTTTTACGACTTATCGCACCACAGGAATTCTTTCACATCCCCCCCACCCCCCACCCCCCTCCACAATGCATGCCATACCTTCCACGAGGCCCACTCATACTCTTCCCATGCTGTCCATTTCCTGTTTGTTTTCCAAGCAGTGATCCCACAGTGGCATTCAATTCCCTCACTCTTCATACTCGTGGCTTACTTTGAGGAACCTGGTCAACTTGAAGCTTCCCGGCTGATTGAAATGAGTCATGAGATGCTAGTGGACCTTTGTCAACTCACTGAGACCATATTGTTCCTCGGATGAAGTCCAGACTATTAACCTAAGTGGCCCCGCAGTGATTCAGCAGGCCATTCAGGGCCTGAGTAAACACGCATGAGAGTTTTAATCCTACATTCTTCATCCTGAGCTCCAGACTGATACGGGGAGACCTGCGGGGAATTTTTACAACGCTGTCTCATCGCCGATGGATGATTCAGGCATGTGAATCATAGACTGCTCAGATTTCCAAGATAAAGATCACCGACAACAAACATCTTTTTCTCATGTTGTTGCTAAAAATGCAATTCGACAAAATCCATAATGTTGAAAGAACTGCATACAATCTATAGTCCCGTACTAACTTCAATACTGAAGGCTAAAACAGATGAGTCGTCTTATATTTGGGTCAATATATTATTCACATGAAGTGAATACAATTATATATGAAAATAATTTTTTTTAAAATCATTTTCTACTGGTTATCCTCATGAGGGTTGTGGGGGTGCTGGAGCCTATCCCAGCTGTCTTCAGGTGAGAGGCGGGGTACACCCTGGACTGGTCGCCAGCCAATCACAGGGCACATATAGACAAACAACCATTCACACTCACATTCATACCTATGGACAATTGGGAGTCGCTAATTAACCTAGCCGGGCGGCACGGTGGTCTGGTGGTTAGTGCGCAGACCTCACAGCTAGGAGACCAGGGTTCAATTCCCACCCTCGGCCATCTCTGTGTGGAGTTTGCATGTTCTCCCCGTGCATGCATGGGTTTTCTCCGGGTACTCCGGTTTCCTCCCACATTGCTAGGTTAATTAGCCACTCCAAATTGTCCATAGGTATGAATGTGAGTGTGAATGGTTGTTTGTCTATATGTGCCCTGTGATTGGCTGGCCACCAGTCCAGGGTGTTACCCGCCTCTTGCCGGAAGACAGCTGGGATAGGCTCCAGCACCCCCCGCGACCCTCGTGAGGAAAAAGCGGTAGAAAATGAATGAATTAATGAATGAATGAATGGTTTGCTGGAGTCCCACAATTTTAGAAATGGCTACAACTTTAGAAAGGAAGACCCGAGTTCAATTCCACCCTCGGCCATCTCTGTGTGGAGGTTGCATGTGTGTGGGTTTTCTCCGGGTACTCCGGATTTCCTCCCACATTCCAAAAACATGCTAGGTTAATTAGCGACTCCAAATTGTCCATAGGTATGAATGTGAGTGTGAATGGTTGTTTGTCTATATGTGCCCTGTGATTGGCTGGCCACCAGTCCAGGGTGTTACCCGCCTCTCGCTGGAAGACAGCTGGGATAGGCTCCAGCACCCCCGCGACCTTCCTGTGGATAAGCGGTAAAAAATGAATGAATGAATTTGAATATGTATTAGTAGTTTGACATATTACATTAAACATTCTATCCTTTTGTAAATCCACTAAGTCTTCAATGTTTATTGGTCTACTGTACTAAAATGCGCGGACCCCCATAAGATCAGCTGTGTCGGGACATCAGAAGCGTATCTCTAGACGATGTGGGGGCTAAGGGTGCTGTAACACACCTGCTTCCAGCACAGACAACAAAGAGAGCTTATTTTGGGGAATGGGAGGGTTGGTGGTGGTGGTGGTGCTTTGGAGGGAGGTGGGAGCGTTCAATCTAATTACAGACTCTGGGGGACATTACGTCATTGAGGTGATGCCCCACCTCGGGGGCGAGTGTGATGCTTTGTCTCCCACCACAAACAGCCTTGTTCATTTATTGTCTGCTCTTGTCGTGCAAAAAAATTTGCAATCCACCGCAATGATTTCTTGTGTTAGTCCCGGTCACTTCCTTCGGTCCAATCCCCATCACGACATTATTCGCTGACTTTTTGCGGGTTTTGCAACATCAATTTTCTCGAAGCTAAGTGACTTCAAAGCTTAGATACTAACTAACAAGCCGCCCCCGATGGGATGCAATCGCATCCATAACCAAATTACAAGCCCCAAGTATGTCCTTCTTCTTCCTCTCATTAGCCTCATCTGAAAGGGAGCTAATGAGCCGCAGAGCCGGAGCCATTTTGTTCTATCTGCACTTGGCATCAGCGGCCATTAGCAATTTCAAGCAGTCACCTTTCAATTAACTTCTGATGAATTAGGGATGGAGGGCATAGAGGAAATGAGAAGAAACAATAACGGGGTTGGAAGTGGAAAAAGGCTGTTCCTAAAGATATGTTACAAATGGAGCTATTTACTAAAGGGGAAGTGCTGTTTGCCTGCGTGACAGTTTGTGATTCCCGTGTGATCTTGACGCTCAGCTCCGTGGCAGGAATGCATTCAAGCCAATGGAGTACATTGTCGGGAAAAACACAGCATTTTTGCACCTGTTTTCCATGTCAGTCTTCTGTATGAATAGCGCCAACCAGTGGTGTCATTAGGCCTATTTTATTATTTATAATAAAATAAAAAATAAAAAATAAAAAATAAAAAATAAAAAATAAAAAATAAAAAATAAAAAATAAAAAATAAAAAATAAAAAATAAAAAATAAAAAATAAATAGTTCAACGAATGAATGTTCAGTGTGAATGGTTGTTTGTCTATATGTGCCCTGTGATTGGCTGGCCACCAGTCCAGGGTGTACCCCGCCTCTCGCCCAAAGACAGCTGGGATAGGCTCCAGCACCCCCCACGACCCTTGTGAGGATAAGCGGTAGAAATTTAAATGTGATGATTACTAAGAATGCTTGTCATAGACGTCACTATTCCGTGTGATCAAGTTAGCTGCTTTACTCGGGCGCCATCTTGTGGCAAAAAAAAATAAAAATATAACAGTTTTGGGGGTCATTTTTTTAAATCAAGTGAAATAAAACTTATCAAATGATTAAACGTATTAAAAAAGGTAGGGATATGCGCAACTGTTACCCAATACCCCCAATAGTATATTTTCAAATTACAGTATTATTTTTTTCATAAGCTGACAGGGTTCGTGATGACTTTAAACCTAACGGAGTTTAGGACCCGGAAGACGCTCACATAGTACGTCACATGATGGCGCCTGGTCCTACCCACTAACAACAAACCACTAGAACGTTCATACTTTTTTAAACTGCTTAGTCCTCTAAACACAAACAAAAATGTTTAGCTTCTTTTAGCTTCTTCAGTGAGGAAACAACAACGAAGGAAGCAGACATGTATCGCAGTGTGTTGCTGTTCATCTGCGTAGTGAGCTGTGTGTGGTTATCTTCTCATGCGGTAAGAATATAGACAATAATTACAAAAGAACCTGTCAAAGTTCATTAATACTACTACTTTATGAATAATTGGCTTTTCTTTAGTTTAAACTAACCAGATACAGTCCAGTCGTCTGCTCCACGGTGGATAATTACATACTTGAAAATTCAATAAAGTTTTTTTCAATGGAATTCACGTTCCAAAACTTTATTTGTACCATGGGGAAATTATTAAAGTATGTGAATAATTTCCCCAGTACCCGGAGTACACGGAGTCACATACTTAAATAATTTTCCCATGGTGCAAATACAATTTTGGAATTTGAATTCCAAAACTTTATTGAAGTTTCAAGTACGTAATTAACCACAGTTAAAAATTATTAAAGTATGTGACTTACACCCTCACAATCGATACAAGTGCTGTTTTGATTTTTTAAATTCCGCTCCCCCAAAAGGTAAAACTGCTGCCGTTTGATTGACACAGATGATGGATGGATGGATGTCACTAGAACTCTTACAACCAGTTTGTCTTCCAGGTGTCATCGGGGAGATCATTCACTATCGACTACAAAAACAACTGTTTCCTAAAAGACGGAAAGCCTTTTCAGTACATCTCTGGCAGTATCCATTACTCCAGAATTCCACGCTTCTACTGGAAGGATCGTCTGCTCAAGATGTACATGACTGGGCTCAATGCCATCCAAGTGTAAGGCTGACGAATCACAATATTCTATAATACTGTGTTTCTTTGTTATGTATGTTTTTGGTCTATTCATACATTGCAGGTATGTGCCTTGGAATTTCCATGAAACCGTAGAAGGGGTCCACGACTTCTCAGGGGACAGGGATTTGGAGCATTTCCTGGATCTGGCCAATCAGACAGGTCTTTTGGTTATCCTGCGCCCGGGCCCATACATCTGTGCCGAATGGGAGATGGTGAGAAATGACATCATTCATTCATTTTCTACCGCTTATCCTCACAAAGGTCGCTAGAGGGTGCTGGAGCCTATCCCAGCTGTCTTCGGGCGAGAGGCGGGGTACACCCTGGACTGGTGGCCAGCCAATCACAGGGCACATATAGACAAACAACCATTCACACTCACATACATACCTATGGACAATTTGGAGTCGCTAATTAACCTAGCATGTTTTTACCCGGAGAAAACCCACGCATGCACGGGGAGAACGTGCAAACTCCAGAGATGGCCGAGGGTGGAATTTAACTCTGGTCTCCTAGCTATGAGGCCTGTGTGCTAACCACTCGTCCAACGTGCAGCCAAATTACATCATTCATTCATTCATTCACTTCGCCAATTAACCTAGCATGTTTTTACACAGAGAAAACCCACGCATGCACGGGGAGAACGTGCAAACTCCAGAATTGAACTCCGGTCTCCTAGCTGTGAAGTCTGTGCGCCAACCACTCATCCGCCGTGCAGCCAAATGACATCATTAACTAACAACCTGAACCTTAGAGGTTCTATTGTACATGAATATGGAAGTTAATGATGTCATTTGGCTGCACGGTGGACGAGTGGTTGGCGCGCAGACTTCACAGCTAGGAGACCGGAGTTCAATTCTGGAGTTTGCACATTCTCCCCGTGCATGCGTGGGTTTTTCTCTGGGTAATGCTAGATTAATTGGCGACTACAAATTGTCCATAGGTATGAATGTGAGTGTGAATGGTTGTTTGTCTATATGTGCCCTGTGATTGGCTCGCCACCAGTCCAGGGTGTACCCCGCCTCTCGCCCAAAGACAGCTTGGATAGGCTCCAGCACCCCCGCGACCCTCGTGAGGAAAAACAGTAGAAAATGAATGAATGAATGAAATAATAATATTTATCATTGGTACCAACATCATCTCTTGCAGGGGGGGTTGCCGGCTTGGTTGCTTAAAAACCCAACCATTGTACTACGCTCCTCTGATACAGGTACAAAGTACAAATGTTAATTTATATACATTTGTTTTGGTCTCGCTTTAAATTTATCGTCTTCTTCTTCAGATTATTTACAGGCAGTCACTAATTGGTTCGCTGTTCTCCTCTCCAAACTGAAGCCTTGGCTGTATATTCATGGTGGAAACATCATCAGTGTCCAGGTAAAGAACCCAGCAAGTTTAACTGTAAATTTTCCGGTTTGTTGATATATTTCTTACACACAGCGACCAAACCCGTATGTAATTCGAGGACCACCCGTGTAAATCTTGTTGGGGGAAACGGTTTTGGTGATGGTTCCATCAGCCTCTTGTAATGCATCGTGTTCCATTTGATTTGATATTGTTAGCATTAAAAGTTATTTTTTCCAAAGTGCAGGTTGAGAACGAGTACGGAAGCTACTACGCTTGTGACTACAACTACATGCGTCACCTGCGGACTCTGCTGCGAGTGTTTCTGGGTGAAGACGTCATCCTTTTCACCACCGATGGAAACACGGACAAAGAGATGCGATGCGGGACCCTGCAGGGGTTATATGCCACTGTGGACTTTGGCACAGGTTGACTTATGCAGAGTGTCTTCTATTTATAGAATGCGCTTTATATCAAGTTACAACTTCTGTCCTTTTCACCAGGCGACAACATAACGGAAGCCTTCAGACGTCAAAGACAGTTTGAACCTCAAGGTCCATTGGTTAGTTACAATGTTGTGATCCAATTTATTTAAAATAAATAATAATAAGTGTTGCGTAATGATATGATAATACAAAATCACTGTCATTGCAGGTCAATTCAGAGTTTTACACTGGCTGGTTGGATCACTGGGGAGATCAGCATGCTATGGTTGATACTCAGAAGGTCAGCAGAGGGTTAGCGGAGATGCTAACCATGGGGGCAAATGTCAACATGTAGGTCCCCACTAACCCTTAATACAATTTATTTTTTCTACAGTTAACCACATCCAGCAAGTTCTCCTTTAGAAAGAAAGAATGATAAGAGAAATAATCAGTTCCAGAGTCAAACTATAAGAAGAGTAGACTAATGAAACATGTCTTGGCAGGTATATGTTTGAAGGCGGCACCAACTTTGGCTATTGGAATGGTAATGGTTACATTTGCTCTTTCTTCAATTGTCATGAGTTCATGAGTTCGATCTCCTCGGCCCAAAAGGTGCCGATCATGACACCAGATTCCGTCCTGTGGTGACGAGTTACGACTATGACGCCCCGCTTACTGAGGCAGGGGACCTCACAGAGAAGCTTTTGGCCATCCGAGACGTCATTAAACTGGTACATTAAAGTCATTTTAATGCCAGGTCCCTTCTACACATAGTGAATGCGGTTTTCTTGTTTTCTACAGTTTAAAGCCATTCCCCTTGGACCCATGCCGCCCGCGACCCCCAAGTTTGCCTACGGGTTTGTGACTCTGAAAAAGGTACGCGGGTATGACTTGTGGTTCTTCTTCTGAGGATGTTCCCATGAAATCTTGGCCAGCATGCATACATTGATTAGATCTCCAAAAACAGTGCTGACATATTAACATAAAAATATACTGCATATATTCTGTATATTATGAATTGCATCATGCACTGACGATGAGTAGCCATAGTATGAGGACAGAGAGTCGATGTACGTTCCATCACAGCAGGTTGGAAATGATTGGTTTAGATCAGTGATTCCCAAAGTGTGGGTTGCGGCCCCCTGGTGGGCCATGAGAGGTCATTAAAAATATGATTCATTTATTTCATTTTATACCACTTTACCTCACGAGTGAGCCAAAATGTTACCACTTCCACACTAAATAGGAGGAGAGCTCATTCATTCATTCATTCATTTTCTACCACTTATCCTCACGAGGGTCGCAGGGGTACTGGAGCCTATCCCAGCTGTCTTTTGGGCGAGAGGCGGGGTACACCCTGGACTGGTGGCCAGCCAATCACAGGGCACATATAGACAAACAACCATTCACACTCACATTCATACCTATGGACAATTTGGAGTCGCCAATTAACCCTAGCGACTCCACACAGAGGTGGCCGAGGGTGGAATTGAACCCTTGTCTGCTAGCTGCGAAGTCTGTGCGCTAACCACACGCCCACCGTGCGCCCAAAAATTATTTTTATTGCATGATTAAAAAATATATTTATAGGCCTAACTAATAACATATTGAGTGTTATTGACCTGTCACAATATTTTAGGAACCTTATACAGTCATATATCATATATCATATATTATGATTGGAACGTAGTAGCTCTCTGGTCAACATGCCCAGTCTTGAATGCAGTTATGAAAAGTATGAGAATTAATTCCGTCTTGTGTGTACACCACAGATTAAAAGTTTGGGCTTCCTTTATCCCCCTGCTTTCATTTCAATCCTGAATCTTTAATAATAATAATAATAATAATACAGTAAACCTTGGATATATCGGACTCGGATATATTGGAAATTCGCTCACAACGGACAGATAAAAAAGAACCAATTTTTCTGTAATGCATTTCCAATAAAAATTCATTGCATATATCGGATTTTTTATAACGGATTTCGCCTATTTCGGACAAAATCTCCAGTCCCGTTCCAATGCATTTCCATTAAATTTCCCTCGCATATATCGGATGGCCGCATCGTGGCGCTCCGATTCGCCGAATCGTGACAGGCTGCTATACGACGTCATTTGCAGCGTTGCCTGCGCGTCCAGGTACATTGGAAACATAGTCAAGGAAGTGCCTTTTTATAACGGATAAAATCCGATTTACGCATATACCGGATATAAATCCGATATATGCGTAAAACTGACATTTTCCGGTAACAGATTTCACTTATATCGGACAAAACCAGTGGGAACAATTTAATCCAATATATCCGAGGTTTACTGTAATAATAATAATAAGTTAAGTGCTCTGAGAACGCAGCATTTTGTCTATGTACTGTTTATAAGTGGGCCCTGAGTTGGTAAGGTTTGGGAACCCCTGGTTTAGATAATGTATCTTAGGATAGTAAGAGTGATATTTACATTCAAAACTGCAGTATCAGTGAAAATTACATTTTGTAATTTCAGGGGGTGGAGCTTTAAGTGCCTTTTATGCATAAAATACATTATATTACAGGTGGGCAACATCAGCGGCTTGTTGGACACCCTTTCCCCCACGAAGCCTGTACAGTCTCGGTACCCTTTGACCTTTGAGGATATCAAACAGGTAGTGTCGCTCTGACAAATTGCGAAAAATATATGTCTTGAAACACGGAGAAGTTCCCGGAACGCCTGTGTGTCTGAAAGCTAACGAGGCTGTTATGTTCAGTTCTATGGATACGTGCTTTATCAGACCGTGCTGCCTCGGGACCTCACTGAGCCCACGCCGCTCATCTCTCCGATGAATGGAGTTCATGACCGTGCGTATGTGTCTGTCAATGGGGTAAGCCCTCACAATGGACCTTTGTTGTATGCTTCATCGGGGGTGCGGGTCAGGTTAGGGGTGGCGGAGAGGTCAGTGCTTATTCTTCAGGTGTTTATTGTATCTAATAAGCGATTTTTTTTTTTTGTGAACAGGTCTTCCGGGGTCTCTTAGAGAGGGACACTGTACTGGTGATGAACGTGACTGGACGGCAGGGGGACCTTGTGGAGATCCTTGTGGAGAATATGGGCAGGGTTGACTTTGGCAGCCACATTAATGACTACAAGGTAAACAGATGCAATATAACATATTTTTTTTCTTCCATAATCCATAATATCATTCCAGGGGATCATCAGCAACCTGATCTTGGGTCAGGATGTACTAACTGACTGGAAGATGTACCCCTTGAACATCGATGGAGCCATTGCTGCTGGATGGCCTCACTCGCTTAACAAAGAGTCCCCTCCTGAACTTAAAGTCGGACCTTCTGTCGGGCCCACTTTCTACATGGGGACACTGCAGCCCAATGGCGTCACATGGGACACCTTTCTCAGGCTTACGGATTGGACAAAGGTAGGGTGACCCATTTAAAGGATTTGTACCCGTGTCATGATGGTTCTTTTTTTTTTTTTCCCCAGGGTCAGGTTTGGATTAATGGCGTGAATCTGGGGCGATACTGGCCAGTAAGGGGCCCGCAACAGACCCTGTATGTTCCCGGACCCTTGCTGAGCACCACCATTCCAAACAACATTACAGTGCTGGAGCTGGAGGGGGCGCCAGCACATTTAAGGGTCCTCTTCATGGACAGACCTCTGCTCAAAGTTGCAGCTGACAAGTCATGATGAGTTTGGAAGCGGACAGTAACATCCGACCCATGGTTTCCTGTTTTGTATATCAAAGACTTTGATTTAGGGCTGCACGGTGGACAAGTGGTTAGTATGCATGCCTCACAGCTAGGAGACCCGAGTTCAATTCCACTCTCGGCCATCTCTGTGTGGAGTTTGCATGTTCTCTCCGTGCATGCGTGGGTTTTTCTCCGGGTATAAAAACATGCTAGGTTAATTAGCGACTCCAAATTGTCCATAGGTATGAATGTGAGTGTGAATGGTTGTTTGTCTATATGTGCCCTGTGATTGGCTGGCCACCAGTCCAGGGTGTACCCGGCCTCTCGCCCGAAGACAACTCGGATAGGCTCCAGCAACCCCCGCGACCGTCGTGAGGAAAAACGGTAGAAAATGACTTAATGAATGAATGATTTACCATTAGGGCTGCACGGTAGTCGAGTGGTTAGTATGCATGCCTCACAGCTAGGAGACCCAAGTTCAATTCCACCCTCGGCCATCTCTGTATGGAGTTTGCATGTTCTCCCTGTGTGCATGCGTGGGTTTTTCTCCGGGTACTCCGGTTTCCTCCCACATTCCAAAAACATGCTAGGTTAATTGGCGACTCCAAATTGTCCATAGGTATGAATGTGAGTGTGAATGGTTGTTTGTCTATATGTGCCCTGTGATTGGCTGGCGACCAGTCCAGGGTGTACCCTGCCTCTCGCCCCAAGACAGCTGGGATAGGCTCCAGCACCCCCGCGACTGTCGTGAGGAAAAACGGTAGAAAATGAATGAATGATTTACTGTTAGGGCTGCACGGTGATCGAGTGGTTAGTATGCATGCCTCACAGCTAGGAGACCCAAGTTCAATTCCACCCTCGGCCATCTCTGTGTGGAGTTTGCATGTTCTCCCCGTGCATGCGTGGGTTTTCTCCGGGTACTCCGGTTTCCTCCCACATTCCAAAAACATGCTAGGTTAATTAGCGACTCCAAATTGTCCATAGGTATGAATGTGAGTGTGAATGGTTGTTTGTCTATATGTGCCCTGTGATTGGCTGGCCACCAGTCCAGGGTGTACCCCGCCTCTCTCCCCAAGACACCTGGGATAGGCTCAAGCACCCCCCGTGGTAGAAAATGAATGAATGAATGATTTAGCATTAACACTACTGTTGTTTAAAGGAGCATTATGGCCACCCGGGAAAAGAACCCAGACTATACACACCCTGAAATCACCTTTTTTCTCGGGTTTGAACGAAAATGCAATATTACACGATTCAAATTAGCAAATTTCTATAGACAATTTTGACATTTCACTTAAGGACATTACAACTCTATTCCTGTATTATGCATACCCCCATGAAATACCAGTATTTTTTCCCCCATTGTATTTCAGTTTTATTCTTTGGCTATCACAACTTTTTTTTTCTTATTTTTTCTTTTTTCTTATATGATTTTTTTTCAGTATGTAAAACGCAGCACCTTCAATTTAATTCACAATTGAACAGGAATGGTCTTCAATACCATTATGGACAATTCCGGGTGGTTACTTTTCATTTTGATCCGAAAAGATGAAACAACCAACTTCTCAGACATTTCCATAATTGATACATATTTCCATAACATTCTACGTTGTTATTTACTTTTTTTTTTTACTTTTTAAAAAAATAATTGCTTCTGAAAGATTTCCGTGGCCTGGTTCAGCAGCCGTTTGGGAAGCCCTGCTATAAAGGACACAGCCATAATAAAAGTCCAACTGGAGTACCTTCCTGTTAGCTCTTTCCTGCTGGAGTATTAGCTTTCCGATGTGCCTGCACACATCGAGGGGTGCAGAAGGAAAAATCGAGGTATTGGAATGGGATCTTTCCCTGCAGAGACTCTCCACACTGCCAGCACCTCCTGATTGAAAGGCACGTACCACAACACAAAGTGACAAATCAGACACAGAGCGGACATTTTCTGACATTGTGTGACTTACTTGATGTTCAACGGGTTCGCTCCTGCTGTAGCTGCTTGTTGTGCCAATCTCTTCTCGGCTGCCAATGCTCTCTGTCGTTAAAAGAGAAATATATTGTAGAAATTATGGCAATAAATGACAAACAAGGTGCGTGAACTCACCTTCTCCCGATCGGATAAAGCAGCAAACCTTTTCTTTTCCTCTTCTTCCAGCTCTTGTTTCCTCTTTTCATCCTTTTGTGTTTTTTCCCGCTGTTTTTTCAGCGCCCTTTGAGCCTTCTTCTTCTCCATCTTCATAGATTCGATCTCCGCTGTTAACGGCCCGGGTATCTACCGGGAGCATGCAGTCGTTGAGTCATACTTTTCGTATTTATCCGAGGTGAGCCACTTACCCGCGCCTTGTTGTAGTTATATTTGTCAGGATTGTCACCCATGTACTTCCGATATACGTTCCTCGTGTCCTTGTCAGGGCTGACATTATACGGCATCTGCCCTTTGTCGTCGCTAGTGGAGCACATCCGTGTGTAAGTCTGGATGACATCGATAAGACGTCGAGATTTTAAACACAACATTTCCAACCTGCGTGCCGGGTCTGCTCCAGCGTCCAACAGCAGCCTGATGATTGCCTTCTGAGAAGCTGCCGATGCAACGTGCAGCAGAGTGAACCCCGAAGAGTCGATGCGCTTATTAAGAAGACTTAAAGGATTGGCAGCGTCCATAGTGTCGCCCTCTGACTGCTCCGGAGTCTCTCCGGAAAGATGGAGTAGTGTGCACAAGGCATCCGCATCCCCGATTTTGCAGGCTGTGAAGAGGGCATCTCTCATGTCGTACTCCCATGAGTCATCTACTGCTTCTAGGGAGGGACAATGTTTAACAATGTTAATAATATTTAATAATTTAATACTAACGCTAACAATGAGCGGGCGGGTTCTCCCTCAGCCAACAAGGACTGCTGTGGCGCTATATTTAGCCGGCTATTCGGTTCCTAATATGCTTGTAAAGGCGCGTAAAAAACGCGGTGGAGCTGCACACGTCTTCAGCATGAGTATACAAATCAAATCAACTTTATTTGTAGAGCACTTTTCCTGCAGAGACATGCAACACAAAGTGCTTTACAGAATTAAAAACAATTACCGCAATTAAAAAGAAAAACAATTACAAAGAAAGCCCCTCCCTACCACCCTCCATACTAGACACACATCCACTGCCACCCACCCACACACACAGTAGGGAGACATGGCATGGCACTGAGTATCAAGGAAACGCCCCATTTGGGGCCGTCCACACTGGGAGGAGCCGCATGCCGTGCCATCGGGGGACCAGCACCCGGGCCCCCCGACTCCGACAGACGGGTCCCCTAGCCGGCCGGGTCGAAGGGACCCAAGGATGGCACCGCCTCATCAGACCCGACACAGCCCCCAGTGTGAAGGACCCCCCCCCCGAGGAAACACTGGAGTTAAAAGCTAAAGACTAAGAGCATAAAATAGGACTAAAAAGATAAACACATAAGAAAAGTTTAAAATATGACTTAAAGCCTTACAACACCCTCTACTGGCAGCAGTAGTAACTGCAATGACTACAGGGCACCATAAGAACTAGTGATGGTGAGATGAAGCCCCATGAAGCATTGATAAAAAAATAAAAAATGTTGTCAAATGTTCATCCATGCTCTCTAGTTGAACCGCTAACAACATTCCTAAAATGTTGATGGAATTGTACGACTTCCAACAGTATCTCATTTGTGTGTGTGACAATGTCTATGAGGTGCAAGCTCACCTTCGGCTTGTTTCTTCCGCCTACTCTTGTTCTTTGATTGTGTCGGCTGAGGAGCGTCTTCTTCCTCGTCTTTGTTGTCCAGCTCGGCGTTACTGAGCTTTGCTTCGTCTTAAAAAAAAAGAAGAATAATTTTAATTGCTTTTAATAAAATCCTTTTATAATTAATACATTTTATTTGTATAGCGCTTTTCAAAATACTCAGAGACTTTGCAGAAAAATTGAGTTGAATAAAAACAAGTAAACAGAGTAAAAGATACGTTAAAATACAACATTTTTTTCTGTGCTTTCAGCAATGACTACACTTAAGGCTCACCCTCTTCATTCTTTTCTCCCTCCTTCTTCTTTTGTTTCCTTCTCTTCCTCCTAGTCTGTCTGGAAGGTTGAACATCAAACTCTTTGAGGTCCTGGGTTCCGATCGTCAGCTCCATCATGACGAGCTGGATGTCACCGACTTGCTCCTCGTCTGAGCTGCTATGAGGAGCCTCTGCTGAGTTATAAATAAGAAAATTAGTACTATTAGCGCGCAGACCTCACAGCTAGGAGGACCAGGGTTCAATTCCACTGTCGGGCATCTCTGTGTGGAGTTTGCATGTTCTCCCCGGTTTTCTCCCACATTCCAAAAACATGCTAGGTTGATTGGCCACTCCAAATTGTCCATAGGTATGAATGTGAGTGTGAATGGTTGTTTGTCTATATGTGCCCTGTGATTGGCTGGCGACCGGTCCGGGGTGTACACCGCCTCTCGCCCAAAGACAGCTGGGATAGGCTCCAGCACCCCCCGCGTGGAAAAAGCAGTAGAAAATGAATGAATGATCATGAATTCCATGTCAACACTATTATAGGAATCCGGATGTTGTGATTCAAGTGGGATTTGACACATTATTTGATTCACCTGCACAATCTGCATAATACATTTGATTGATATAAGTTACAAGTGCTACATCCACTTTACATTGAAGTGAAATGTACCCAAAGCCCCTGGATTTTCCAATCCGGGTTCGATTCTGCAGACATACTTGGGTGTAGTATATACAGCTCATGAATTAAAACATGGAGGTTGCGTGTGTGTTAAATTTATGGGGGGATTGGCTTGCATGCATGTGAGCAGGAAGAAAGCGGACTATAGCATGACTGAATGCTTGCACCCCCCACCCCCCCATTGCCATACCAAACCATAACAGACAGCGACTCTAAAGGCAGAAGCTATTTCATTACTTTAGGCTTGGCAATACTATACTAAAATATACTTATAACTAACTATTTTGCAGTGAAACAACATGTATAATTCCAGTGTATTCCAGGGCGATACAATGATTCTCATTACATTTGCAGCAGTTTACAAATGCGCTCATCATACCTTCATCCTGCTTCATTTTTGGCGGTGATGCCGGCTGGCCAGTCTTCTTCCATGCTTTCTTTGATACGTTGCTGAAGGTTGACATGTCGGTGTCCTTCCCTGTGCCGACATTGTTACATTATAACCAATCACTGTGAGAATACAAGCATGTATGATGTATGATGCAGCAGTATCAGTACGTCATCCAGTACTTACCATGGACATGAACCGTGGAAAGCACATTGTGTACCCGCTGTACTTCCCGAAAGGTTGCCCGACGTGTGGCAAAGGGGATGCTACGGATCCTGGAGTCCTTTTTGTGTAGCGGACTCGTGTTGCTGCCAAAGAAGATAGCTTTATTGTAGCTCGGGGCTCGTACAAATACGGCAGATGCTTCCTTCAGGTGTTCAGCCCAGGTCACCACAAGATCCTGAATATCCTACAAAAATGGTAATGGTAATGGTTTTATTTCATTTGAACATGCATCAGATTACAATTGAATGCATCACATAATCAGTTCACAGTTCCACATGTCCAAAAGGAGCAGGAAGAAGCAAAGCTTATTAAATCCTACCCCTCCATCTGGTACTTTTACAATCAGTAACTGTTACATTTGTTCACTTCCTGCTTTCCTAATATAATTTTTTAATTTTTAAAAAAAATTTAATTCAATTATATTTTAAATTAAAATTAAAAATTAAAAAAAATAATTAAAAAAAATTAAAAATATTAAAATAATAAAAACAATTTTTTTTATTTTTGTCCCGTACTAAAGTACGAGGTGATATGAGCATCAACTGCTTGTATTGTTTCTTGAATTGGCTCATTGTTGTGCGTTGTTTGAGGGTCTTACTCAATCCATTCCATAGTTTGATTCCACATACTGAAATGCTATGGCTAGCATAACGTAGTCCTATCATAGAAGTGTTTCAAATGTACTTCTTCCCTGAGATCATATTTCTCCTCTCTTGTAGAGAAGTATTGGATGACATTTTTAGCTAATTGATTATTTTTAGCCTTATGCATTATTTTAGCAAAATGGATATCAAATTAAGGAAGTCAGAGGTTCCACTGCCGTGTGTTCTTGCCTTGACGAGCGCTGCTTCGTTGTAACGTCTCAGAGCGGCTCCAGCAGACTTTGGCGTGTGACTCCGGTTTTGAGAATCTCGGAGTCCTTGGGCAGTGCCCCGCTTTGCGCGAACGGTGTATCGGTGGAAGGTCTTGTGCTGAAGGACTTCTTTTCTGAGGGTAAAAAAATACATAATGTTGAGACGTTGTCTTTGTCCTATTGGGCTGGTCAGCCCCTAAAAAGGCGTAAACAAGCATACCCCTGGAACACAGCGCCAGCAAAATGGCCACCGCCTGTCATGAGGACGACCCACAGCGTCTTCGTGTTAATGGACTTTAAGGAGGATGCCAAGTCTTGCTCTTCATCTGACTGACCAGAATCAAATAATATTTAATACACTTTAATCACACATCAGTTGCTCGTGTTATGAGATTATTAATAAAAGCCTGACGTTCTGGCCAACAGGTCTGGTGCTTGTGGATCTGGCCAAACATTACTGGCACCTAGTGACCAATGTAGAATACTACATACAATGGCAGCATATTTGAATGTGTCATTAAAATGCCTTATATGCATATTTTTGACTATTTATAGGCCGTATTCAAACAATTATTCATATATATTTGAAAAACCATAATTGAGTGAAGCCACAAAAATCCAGAGCTGGCTAAATTCCGGCATCAAGACTAGATTTTGGGCAACATACATTGAATACACTACTGTGTGACATCTGATACTTTGTAAAATATGTATATAGTAGTATCATTTGGCCATTCAGAATTATATAAATAACATCTGATAATATTCTAAAAATAAACAATATGGCAGGACTTACTTTTCCCTGTAGGACACAGCGGTAGAAAGATAAGTACTGTCCTTCTGAGTTCTGGAACAACACTTTGCTAGAGAGCCGACCGGTCATTAAACTGGTATCATCCAGGTCGCCATTGTCCGCACCAGCGGCCTGACAGCTCGTTCCCCTTTGGTCCCCGTCTAATTCTTCTTCCTCGTCGTCCTCAGAGTCAGACTCTGAACCTGAGATACTTGACAAATCACCTGTAAAGTCATAAGCGAGTGATCAGTATTCAGGTGTGCAAAGCATTTTTTTTTCTCCCCCTTACCGTCTCCAGTTTTTCTCTCAAACTCCTCAGTGGTGACTGGAGGTAGTCCTGACATCTTTAGTCTCAAGTTGAATCGATGCCAGTCAAGCTTGTAGTGCTCCATCTGAAATTTGGACAGAAAAATATTTGACTTTTTTCCATAGCAACAACAGAACAGAATATAAAAATTGGGACTTGGAATCACCTGTTCCTCACGGTTAATAAAAGAACATCTACAGGCCAAGCACACCATCTTGTCGGAGACCTCTCTGACATTCCGCTCGCTGGCAACCCCTGATTCTTTATCCCCCAACTCTGAAAAAGCCATTAAATTCATCCATGACTAACTTTAACATGAACACTGCTTTGTCAAATGCAACACGCATACTTTCACTGGTTGGCTCGTCGTTAGCATTCTGTTTTACCAAGGATTTCACTTCTCTGACTCCTGTTAAGGCTTCATTTTGGGAGCACAGGTCAAATAAGGAGTAGTGCTCCGGACAAGCTGTCGTTAGTGCTGCTGGCTTCATGTAAACACCTGAAAAAAAAACATTGGAAGCACAGGTGTTGTGTTCAAGGGTAACACATAACACTACAGTCCGTTGGTATTAGCATATTAGCAACAAGCCTTACACATACATAAATATACTATTTACAGTCATTACAGGGTGACGGAAATTGAACAAAATGAATCACTTTCGACACGCGAGAGACAAAAGTCAGACATAAAACAGCAACAATTATTAAACATGTACATATCGAGTATAAATCACGGTGTGTACGTTATTTTAAACAACCTACTGACCATATATCGCCCGGAAGTACTGAAGAACACGACGTTGGTTGTCGTTGCAACAGCTTGTCTCTTCTTCGTTTGGATTTACTGGGAAACACAGCATAACATTGCAACAGCGCCACTCATCGGCAGAGTATGTGAAGTGAAATGCTTTTTGCAGTCCATTAGCCTGTTTTTTTGTGTTTTACTGTAAATTATCACCTTGTAGCTTCATTAAATCTGTCTTAAATACGTGTGTGTGTGTATAAATATATTTATATTTAAATCTTAGGGTACTAAAACATGCACATTATTTGTATTGTAGTCCAATTGTGTTATTATTACTAAAATATTTTATATATATAAATACATATAAAAATATGTATGTTTTTGGTTTTTTTAAAAAACAAATTTTCTTATAGCTTTCATTGTGTTGGATAAAAATGTGCCCATTTCTACATGTTCTTCTAGAATACATCTTTCAGAAATATATAATTGTTTGACACACAATTTGTTTTTGGCACAGACCCATTTTACAATAAAAGAAAATATCAATCTTAAATTTAGATGATTCTCATATTTGTTGAAATACTGAAATCTGCAATCTGCCAATACTGTATACATGAAACTGCATCTGACTAGGATGAATATATTCATTTAAAATACATCTTTATTAGAAAACAAAACAAATCAAAAACACTCAAAACAACAAGCAGCAAAGCTACTTGGGTATTCTTTGTTTTTTCTTCAATCGGGTGGTTGGACAATCGTTCGAATTTTGTGCTGTTGGGTGAGAAAAAAACATATTTCACTATTTGACATAACTTTAAATACAAATTTTCAAGCTATCCTTACATGCCGCTTGGTGAATTGTAGTCTTTTGCAGACGCTGTTCCAACTCAAATTTCTCATTTGAGAGGCTTTGAATCTTAATTTGGGCATGCTCTATTCTTTCCCGTAACTCCCTCTGTTGTTTTCTGGAAGATGATGCACATACAGCAAATGTTTATCTCAGCTATGCATCATTTCCATCTGTACAATGATAAAACACAATTTTACCCCTGCGCTGCAGCCTCGTCATTCAGTCGTTTAGTAAGGTCTCTTTCCTCTTGCAGAAGAACACCAAATTGCTGTAGCATATCTATAACTTCCTTCCTCTCAATCAGCAACAATTCCCTCTCCTGTAGTTCCACCTTCCTGCAAGAAGCATTGTTATTCATTTAACAATTGCATTCATCAGTATTGTTAATTCAAGACCTAAGTATACTATCGAATTTGGAAACACTTATTCCATAAAATGAAGGTAATTTATTCACTTGTGAGTACTGTTCAAATATTTTACCTTCATTTTGAAGGTAGAATATCAATGGCGGAAATTAAGGTAGGAAGTGAGCTGTCAAATGTTTCGTTCATTAAGCAACATAAGTAAGTACATCATATAAGTTGTGACAAAATGTGAATTTAACTAGAACATACAATCGGCGTGTTTCCTCCTCAACTTGGAGTCTTTTCTGTCGTGTCTCATTCCGTTTTAGAATAATTTCCTCGATGTCTTCCTGCCGCCATTCGACGATTTCCTGCAATGCACGAGACACAACGACACACATAAAGCTCAAACCCCAATTTAAATGTCACCCCATCAAATAATAAAATATTATAATGCGAATTAATTTGTCTTACTCTTTGAGATAACATCCACCTCATCATCAGCAACAAATGGGCAAATACTTGCACTGTCCTTGTCGTTTAGTGTGATGAACAAAATTGTACAATCGTCACGCGACTGAGGCGTCGCATCAATTATACGTCACAGGTGTGTTACCTGTTACAACATACCTTCAACAAAACTCTCCAAAATCCGTAGTAATTTCACGATATGTTCACGATATATCAGTGTTTCTGACTACAGCTTCAAAACACACTTTTTGTATAATTTGTATGCAAATCATTCGTCCGTCTAAGTTACTTTGCCAAGGCTTACAAGATAATGCTAGCCAGGTGTCCGTGTCGTGAATGGAGCTATTAATGGTAATCATTATATATAAGTATATTAATTAACGACACGTTGTTGTCGTAATATCAAGTGTTAATAATAAATAAGTGGTTGATTACAATGTTCTTTAAATTAGTTCTAAACTTCGATTGCAATTGAAAAGTGATGTGTGGTGTCAGTCCCTTCAAGGATGACTGCTCTACCTTAAACGTGCCACCAGATGTCGTTGTCAATGCAAGGAATGACGCTGCAAAGCGTTTGTTGACACGAACACAGAAAACGTCCGTAAAGTTCACTGTATAATGACCATTGACTGTGATGCTATAACTAGAGTATTAGAATACATAGTAATCAAAATTGTTAAATTATTAGTTTTAGTTTATAAGAATATGTACCTGGGATTCAATCAGAGCCCGGATAGCTCAGTCGGTAGAGCATCAGACTTTTAATCTGAGGGTCCAGGGTTCAAGTCCCTGTTCGGGCGATACTTTTTCTTTTGAAGTACTGAGATTGATCTGAAAGGAGACAAACCCCATTGGGCCAACCGTTCGTTCTGCAGTGCGGTAAAATTGGAATACGACAGACAAGCTATTTATTACAAGAGCCAACAAGTTGCTGCTAAACTGCTGTCGATAACACTTCATTCTTATTATGTTGCAGCGTCCAGTTATCTGAATACTGACGGTAAAAACAGCTACAATTTTGGAGTGTCGGCATGATCCGTCATGATCCATCGAGTCAACATCAGTAAGACAACTCAAAAAGACAACAAAACAGACAAAATACTTTATTAATGTGCTAATCAAATGTTTCACAGTGTTGACTTTATGCAGGTGTTCCATTCATACCTCCATTTATTTTCTTATACCTATATGTCTTCATGGAACCTATGTCGGAGGCAGGATACGCCCTGAATCTTACCACCAGTCAATCACATGACATGACACAGAGATGCTCCGGTGGCGCTTGACTATATAAGATTCAGATGTACTGTCAACTGGGGTAGGCCCCAGCTGCCTGCACAGTTGTATACGTCGGATGCTAAATAAAAGCCGCAACTTACGGAAACACAAACACAAGATAAACAACCTGAACAGCCTATATGATTACACTGTCATGCACTAAGGTGAGCAGCCTGGTTGGGTTATAAAATCATATTTTTGCATATGGATGTGACTATACCATGTTACCATATATGTTACTGAAACAGTGGAGCAAGCTTTAAATGATGGCATTAGGGTGTAATGAGTACATAGATTCAGTTTGATTGCGTGAATGAATAGC
This sequence comes from Doryrhamphus excisus, assembly GCF_030265055.1. Taxonomy (NCBI): domain Eukaryota; kingdom Metazoa; phylum Chordata; class Actinopteri; order Syngnathiformes; family Syngnathidae; genus Doryrhamphus; species Doryrhamphus excisus. The sequence goes on from NC_080474.1 coordinate 18,774,190, forward strand.
AAACAACTCAACAATTCATTTGCTCACATGCTCCTCTCGCCCTCAGCTGCTGCTTGCATGTTTGATTTCTTTAAAGTTAAGTGCAGTAAATAAACATGCCACATGCCGTACAATGTTTTCTTTTATGTGCGAATCATATTAATAATCCCCATGTGACATCTGCGTAGACTTACTGACTGTACAGATTACAAATATGTGATTGTGTACACAACTACTGGACTCCATTGTCCATTATGTATGTTTTAGTGATGGGTCGTTCATGAACGATATGGTTCATCGAGCTGGCTCATTGAAGTGACTGAGTCGTTGTTTTTTTTTTGTTTTTTTTGTCTGCGTTTCTATTAAAGCAGCTGAGGCACTTGTGTTTTTGAATACCAGTCTGGTGAAAACTTACTAAGATGCTGCTTTGTCTTAATTTGTGAACGTTTTATTTGGTATGTTAATGTATAATGTTTTGTTGATGTGTGTTATTTCCTTGTGAATAGTTGGACATTTACCAATAAAACACAAAATAAGATTGGACCCTTTTGTCCAGTTGAGACGGATCTTGTTTTTTAATTTTTTTGTAGAACCAGCTCCTGAGAAGGTACGAAATGTCCATCACTAGTACATTTCACAGTAAACGTCAGTTAGGACTTAATGGAGTAATTAAATACAATAACTGTTCTGTCCAAGGAACTGTGTCCAAAGGAAGACACCATTAAACATTAATTCCCCCATTCATGCATTTTTGGCCTGGTGTCACGGCAAATGAGTGGGTGCTTTCGTACTGCACTTACAGTGTTTTTTTTTTGTTGCCTTGTTCCCAAGCAGTAATCAATAAAGCACGATTGAAAAAACGTGACGTCATCGCCTTTACACACGCGCTGTAGCTGCGCGGCTAGAGCTGGTTGGCACACAACTTCTATAAAAGTAAATATACCATAATTTAAGGTGGACTACGTCTTCTTCGACAAGTCGGTATGAATGTTATTTGCTATGTTTAATGTCTTAAGCGACTCGCTCGCATGGAAAAAGAATGATATTGTTTGATACTTGTTTATTCAGCCAATGCTACCTAGCTTGCTAGCCAAACTTTTTAACACGTTGAAGTGTCAATTGCATTTACTTAATTTCCGTGAAACATCTTCTGCTGTTAGCCATTTGATTAGTATTAAAGCTGTGCCACGCGTGTATCTTTCTATAGTAGCAAAGATAGCATTTTATAGCATATAGCATTTCAACTTTGGTCACAACTGGAAGTGCCGGTGAATTTCAACGCTACCTTAGAAACTAGTAACCGGAAGTGCTGGTTAATGCTAATGCTATATTGTAAAACAAAACATTTTCCTGACAATCGGCTTTACTTCAGAAATCTGCAAGTATATATACCTTGTCTCGCCAAGTGTGTGTACTTTTTTCTTTTTGGAGCTTATTAAATGGAGATGCATGTGTCTACTTTGCCTAATTGTTATTATTTCTGAGCACATATTTGTCTCTAGGTATTTGTTATAAGTATTCTGCTACGTCTCCAAACATTACCAATGAAAGTATTTATTGTGATATTTAAACTTTACTTGAGAACATAATAATTGACTTGTTCATACGTGGTTGATAAGACATTCAGAAGTTAGTACAATGCCTGTCTCTTGATGTCAACTAAAATCATCCAGCAATTCTTTTTTATTCCTCTTATCCTCATTAAGGTCGCGGAGTATGTAGGAACCTATCCCAGCTGCGTTCGGGTAAGAGGCAGGGTACACCCTGGACTGTTCGACAGCCAATCGCAGGGCACATATAGACAAACAACCATTCACGCTCACATTCATACCTATGGACAATTTGGAGTCGCTAATTAACCTAGCATGTTTTTTGGAATGTGGGAGGAAACCGGAGTACCCGGAGAAAACTCATGCACGAACAGGGAGAACATTCACACTCCACACAGAGATGCCCAAGCACAGATTGGAACCCAGCTCTTCCTGATCTCCTGACTGCGTGGCCTACATGCTAACCACTCGTCCACGGTGCAGCTCTCACCTAAAATTAAATAATTATAATAAAACATGTCGTACAGACAAACTGTTAAAACCTTCACGTCTTAAGTATTTGGAGTATGAGGACGTTGATAGCAAATGAGTACATGCTTTAGCACATCTCAATTTTAGATAGTATAATCACCTAGGTAAATTATGTATAAAATGCGCCTAAAGCAATTAAAAAAAAATTGAGAATACAATAAATCAAAAGTTAAATGTAAGACATCATCAATCATTTAAACTAATTATATTCTTATATTGTTTTACAGACAGAAAACATTAATCTTTTTATAAATGACCTGAAATGATCTGTTCCAGTGTCAAACTGTCACCATCCTCGCAGCTTTATGACTTTTGTGCAATATTTTTGCAGAAAGTTTCATTCCTCTGAACATAAATTAATTGCAATTACCGTCACAGTTAGAAGTAGGAGTAATTGATATTTGTGGCCGCCTATTTAGAAGTGTGTATCTTTTTACACAAAAACTGAAATGGCTGAACAGGGCTAGCAGTGAGCTAGCATGCTGCTTTGCCTAATTTTGGTCAACTTAAGTGTACCATAAAATACAAATTTAAAAAATACCCTTGTTCTTGTTCTGGATAAATATCATACAAGTCTTTTTCTGAATGTAGGGCCCACTGCTCATTGCTGCCAATTACATTATTATCCATTTTGCTATCATAATGTAGCGGACTGTAGGCTCCAGCATATCCCAGCGACCCTAATGAGGATAAGCGGTATAGAAAATGGATGGATGGATGTAGCTGACTGCAATATAAAATTGATTCACATAATTATTCAACAGTAAAAAGTGTTTTTTTTTCATGACCATGCTTTAGTTGTTATTGTAATTTGTATGGCCCTACTACAATGAACAATTAAAAAGGTTTGATGAAATGCGCAATTTGGCAAACTCTTGTAGTTGTACACATTGTGATGATAGAAAATACTGTAACTTTTGCCCAGACATTGAGAGAATGACAAAGGGGTGGTCCATCGGAAATGACTTTATTGAAATGAACAACCAGTTCAGGCTCACAAACCCCCCCTGTGAGATTGAGTTTCACACCCCTATGTAGAGGGTCTGAATGTGCCTGTGTGGTCTATAAGACTGCTCAGTATCCAGAATGTTTTAGTACACTCATGTTTCGTGAAATAAAACTTTAATTTCACGAAACAATGCAATCAAAAATGTTATATAAAGTGAATTGTGTGTGTTGTGAAAATCTTTTTTTTTTTTTTTGCAAAAATATTTTTCTTCATTGGAATGTACCATACTGTATATGCTTTTCATTGAAGGGCAATAAATTAGAAAATAAGGTGAACATGCATTAAAAAATACAAATCTTTACATTTCCCTTATGGAGGCAATACCAGAAAAATGTGTAGAACATAACAAAGATAATTTTTATTTTTTTTTTTACCTTTTAAATGTATTATTTCACTATAAACCACCCATCAAATCGTACTATATAGAATAGAATGATTGTTTTGATTGTGTATCTCCAGGCCTTATCTGTCTGTGTCTATATGTGTGTGTGTGTGTCGGTATGCTATTTTTTTCCACTTCAGTCAACAATGGATAGTTCCACGGGGGGGAGAAGATGAGCAACGTCACACCAAGTGGGTGCCCCCCCTTCCCCTTAATGTCGTGATGACTCCACCCACTCCACCCACCCTCCTTGCGTCAGCATATAAGGTACAGGAAGTGCTCAAGTACATTCATGCATGCATCAAGAAGAGTCACGTTATTTTGCATGACTAGAATACCGGAAATAGTATTTATTCTGTAAAAAAATAAAAGTCACAAAAATTAATTAACTTTTTTTTTTGCAGGTGTGCATAAATCAAATAATAATATGGCTTCACTTATTTAATAAAATCCATAAAGTGCATCCATTCACTGGCATTTTTCTGGTGTTTTCCTCGCAGTCCAAAGCAGAAGGGAACCCCGCGTATACGCTACCATTTTTTTTTTATTTGAGGGGCGCTTTTATTTTAGAGGCGGTGCTTGTTGGCTCCAGAGTAGTGTCGTAACTCCCAGAGTCCCCGTGAAAGAGTTTGTCCAGGGCCAGAGTTGCTGTTGCAGAGGGGGGTAGCTTTGCTTATATACAGCTTTTCTAAAGGGGTAACTACTGCCTTTTCTTCTTCTTTACATCTTTTTTTTTTTTTTTTACATTTATTTTATATTTTTATTTTATTTTTTTGTAAATAGAATATCACGTCTCGCTTGGAGATTTATTCCCCACCTCCTTCTCCTGTCAGATCATGAACAAACTATATGTTGGGAATTTAAGTCCTTCGGTCACTGTGGAGGACTTGCAGCAGCTCTTCGGGGAGAGGAAGCTACCCGTGGCCGAGCAGGTCCTCCTCAAATCCGGCTATGCGTTTGTGGACTTCCCGGACCAGAACTGGGCCGTGAAGGCAATAGAGACTCTCTCCGGTAAGTAAGAAGTGATGCTTGATGATATGACACATTTACAGTTACGCGTATTGAGTGTTTGATTCCCTTTTTAAATATGATTTCACTCATATTCAGAGAGGCACGCGCGCGTGGAGACTGATCCGTGATCGATAACAGGACACTTTTTTTTTTTTTGCTTTAATGTCCGCTTAAAGACAACACAAGCATCGTAAGACAACACAACAACAACAAAAAAAAAAGCGTACGGATTCCGATATATAGCGCAGCTTTTTGTGGAATGCGTGCGTGTGTGCATGGGGTGCCTTTGATGCTTCGGGGGTAATTATTTTTCACTTATTTTTTTCTCCTGATTTTATTGAAGGCAGCAGAGCGACACTCGCGCGGAAAACTTGTCAGCTTCGTGTTGCTAGGATGTCTGGCTGTGTTTTTACGAGGTGTCTTGGAGGTGGGTCGCGGGGGTCCGCAGGAAAGAGCCCATAAACAGGTAGCTGGAAAATGGGAGGTGGGGGGTAGTAGTGGAGGAGGTGAGACGCTTAATTCCGGGCTGCACCAGGGGGACCCACTACGGAACCGCCTCTTAAATACACTGCACACCCACCCACTCCACTAACAAACCTACCTAGCTTAGCTTAGCACCTTTAGGTGGTGCCCACCTTGCAGAACATTTAACTATTGTTATTTATGCGTGGAAAATAATGCACTGCGAGTGGAGGGATAGTGGGAGTGGAAAGCATGGCTGCCCCCCCTCCCTCATGTACACACACACACTTTATTTCCAAGTTATTATTCCTATATGCATTATATTGCTTTGCCTAATGTTGCCCCCCCCCCACTCCGTGTCCTTCCCACAGGTAAAGTGGAATTACACGGAAAGGTGATAGAGGTGGACTACTCTGTTCCCAAAAAACTAAGGTAGGCCTTCAGAGTGCACACACACCTGCTGGTTTTGCCCCCCACCCCCACCCCACACACACACTTTTTCCTTGTTGTTGTTTACACATTTCCCATTGCTGAATGGGTCACAAACTGTCCCACGTACGTGTAGAATTGCATCAGAGTCGTGTTTCTGTCATGGCCCCACTACACAACTATCAACTGTAGAAGCTCCCCCCCCCCGTTTTTCATTTGGCACCACTCGTGATATTCTATAAGCTTACACGACGAGGTATTGATTGCACACAAACGCACCCTCAAGCCTGTAGGAGGAGGCCCACATTGCGTGACACAAAAAAAGGTAAATATTCAACCCCCTTTTGTGGAGGAACACGTGACTATACATTACTTGCAAGCAGCAACCCCCCCTTTCCCCTTTTGTGTACGCTTTCCTACACTCCCACGCATTTAATGGCGTGCACTACACGTCAGGGAACTTAAAAAGCTGCGCGTTAAAGGAGTGCACTACGCGCACCAACATGGCGCACAATGGGTGCGCCACTCCCCTCGGCTAGCCAACGTGCACGTAGGCCATGATGGCTGAGCCTCATAATGGCTGCCACGATGGCCTTTTGCCTTGCGTGGGGCGGGATCACACGGCGTGTGCATATAATGTGTATTACGTGGTGCAGGGGAAAGAAGAAAAAAAAATCGCTTGTGTGTGTGTGTGTGTGTGGAGCTGTACGTGCGTGGATATACACGCCGTATACATACACTCCCACTCCCCCCCTCACTCGGTGTCACGCAATCCTCGCCATTGCAGGGAGGCTGTACACGTATGGGCGGAATCACGTCTACACGTCACGCATTTTTTGTGCACACGTTGATAATTGAATTACACGTTAAATTCCCTTCATTTGAAAGAATTGACTTTATTGTAGAAACAATCATATAATTACCAATTAACAATATACTAATTAGAATAAGCTGGGAATGTGATATTTATATGTACAGATACTTGCAAAATATTAATACAGTATAACAATAACACATTTGAAATAAAATTACATTATTATTAAATATGAATATTTAAAGCATGTTATAATAGGGACATTTAGTCAAACAGCAATATTACTAGTATTGTGTGTGTGTGTGTGTCCTGAATTATCATGTAATACTACTGATTTTAATCATTTGATTAATATTTAAATCTATTTTTAAAAGTGCAAAAATAGGTTTGGTGTTTGTAGTATGCCGCCATGTTTTTTTTTTTCCTGTGAAGGCCTTTTGAGTATCAATTTAAATACAAAGTTGTAGCATTTATTCATTAAATTGTAGTCAAGTTTCAGTATTAATATTTGAATTCAATCCAAAGATTAAATTAACATTTTTTTTGTCTTGTTTTTATTTTTAAAACCTGTTGCATTTTTTGGAATTTAAAGCAGCATAATATTGCTAACTATAGCAATATAGTATATTTTAAAAGGTTGAATATATGCTATTTTAATATTGCAGATACTGAATAATTTTTGGTGTAAGTCTCCGTTTATGTTGTTTCCCCATTGTTATTTACTTTTTAATAGTATGTCGAAAAGGAATGATTTAATTTAATAGTAGCGGTGCTTATAAAACACGAGGAAAATAATTCAATTTTTCATTTGCCCTGCAGAAATTTGCAAATACATATGCTCAAAATCGAATTAGAAGGCGGCAATTTAATTTGAGCAGGAAATTAATTCATCTCCATGTATGCTCTTTCTATTTAAGTTGACATTTTGTTGTCGGTCCACCTCAGTGTTATTATTTAGCGTCGTTATATTCAAGGTGTATTGCTGCGTACACGTTTAGTTATTTGTCCCTCTGCACATTTGAGCTAAGTGACGAATTGTGTTCTTGCGTTTGTCTTTTATTTTCATTTACCGTGATAGATTGCAAAGCCAATTTGTTATTTTGCAGATAATTATAAACATCTGCATTGCACCACATGGATTCCGAGTCTAAATAGCCGTAGCCGTTAGTTGATCAATTTCCGAATCCATTAAAACTCCCCAGTTGATCCCAAAGCTCTCGGTATAACACAAGGTTCCACACTGACCCCGTCCATCACTCCTAATGTGTCCTCTCACCTGTCTTGAGTGGACTATGTGGACTAAGTGGACTAACACTAAGATGCAAATATATATATTTTTACTAATGAATCCACTCGTACTCATTTGTACAGCAACTATTAGCTTTATTCACAAAAAAAAAAAGGTGTTGTTGTGTGTTTTTCTTCTTAATGTAGCGCAATGAAGCGCACACATAGCTCAAGGGAGAGCCCAGATTTAGATGTGAGAGAATTGCAAATTGTGCCTCTCTCTCCGAGACTGCTGGGAATCACTGTTTTAATCTCCTGGAGAGTTTTCCTGAATCTGCTGCGCTTCCACACCAGCCCCGTCCATGTGTGTGTGTGTGTGTGTGTTGCTCCCTGGCAAGTTTTCATTCCACTCCAACCTGTTGCCTTCCACACCGAGTGAAACGATCAGTTAACTGGCCTGTTCTGAGAGAGTATGGAGGTTTTGTCACCTTCTACCTTTTGAATATTCATTAGCACCTTTAAAAAAAAAAAGGGGTGGGGGGGGTGGGAGAAGTGAAAGAAGAGCGTCGGTTGTTGCTGCACGCTCTGTTGGAGATTGTTTCACCTGCAGCGAAGTGATAGAATCGGAGCAGTTTGTCGATGCGGAGATGGGGTGGACGCTCCTTTCACCAAATGTTCTTCTTGTCCTTGTCGAAATATATATTTGTGTTTTGTCTCTCTTTGATTTAATACAGAGGCGCTTTCACACCACTAGACCGTAGGTCCATAGGTATGAATGTGAGTGTGAATGGTTGTTTGTCTATATGTGCCCCGTGATCGGTGATGATCTGTCCGGAGTGTACTGTGCGTCTTGCGTTAAGAATACACATCAAGAAGATCGTGAAAACTGTTTTTCAAAATACTCAGATACTGTGTATTTTGTGTAACACGCCAAAATTGTCAAAACGTCTGCAAAACAATTGGCATACGGTTGCACGGCGGTCGAGTGGTTAGCGCGCAGACCTCACAGCTAAGAGACCTGAGTTCAATCCCACACTCGGCCATCTCTGTGTGGAGTTTGCATGTTCTCCCCGTGCATGAGTGGGTTTTCTCCGGTTTCCTCCCACATTCCAAAAACATGCTAGGTTAATTAGCGACTCCAAATTGTCCATAGGTATGAATGTGAGTGTGAATGGTTGTTTGTCTATATGTGCCCTGTGATTGGCTCGCCACCAGCCCAGGAAGTACCCTGCCTCTCGCCCCAAGCCAGCTGGGATAGGCTCCAGCACCCCTGCGACCCTCGTGAGGATAAGTGGTAGAAAATGAATGAATGAATGAATGAGCGCTCCTCCTATTTTGTGTGGAAGTGGTAACATTTTGGCTTCTTATTTTGTTTTTCCCCACCCTTGGCCATCTTTGTGTGGAGTTTGCATGTTCTCCCCGTGCATGAGTGGGTTTTCTCCGGTTTCCTCCCACATTCCAAAAACATGCTAGGTTAATTAGCGACTCCAAATTGTCCATAGGTATGAATGTGAGTGTGAATGGTTGTTTGTCTATATGTGCCCTGTGATTGGCTGGCGACCAATCCAGGGTGTACCCTGCCTCTCGCTCCAAAGACAGCTGGGATAGGCTCCCCTCGTGAGGAAAAAGCAGTAGAAAATGAATAAATGAATGTTCAGTCTCATTTTAAGGATAACGGTTGAATCCCTTTAGAACGCAGACGGTACCCGAGGGTGTGATACTCCTGGGCGGATGGACAGCTGCGGGGTTGTCCTGTATCAACACCTCATATGTGTAACTGTGATCTGATGGCTGCTGGACAGGTGAAGTGAAATGATGAAAGGAAGGATGTGTCCAACCTTTTGTTTTTGTCTTGGGACCCGAGTCTGAATGATGGATGCTTTCTACATATAAAAGAAACCACACATGCTGAAAAGGACTATTAGATATTCACCCAATAAATAATAATGATGATGATGATATGTTTGGATAAGCGGCACCGTGGTTAACACTGTCGCCCCTCATGTTTGTGTAGAGTTAGTTATGTATGTTCTCTATGGGGACTCTGGTGTCCTCCCACAGTCCAAGAACGTAGTTTAAGTGAAGATCATAGATGCAGTAGATTGTAGGTATGCCTGTTTGTCTGTCTCCATGTGTCAGTGATTGACAGGTGATCTGTCCAGAGTGTACTGTGCGTCTTGCGTTAAGAACCTGGTTTTCAAAAATACTCAGATACTGTGTATTTTGTGTAACACACCAAAAAACGTCAAAACGTTTTACTGACCTGCAAAACAATTTGTTTGCAATCCCACCCTGGAGTTTGCAAGTTCTCCCCGTGCATGAGTGGGTTTTCTCCGGTTTCCTCCCACATTCCAAAAACATGCTAGGTTAATTAGCAACTCCAAATTGTCCATAGTTATGAATGTGAGTGTGAATGGTTGTTTGTCTATATGTGCCCTGTGATTGGCTGGCCACCAGTCCAGGGTGTACCCCGCTTCTCGCCCCAAGACAGCTGGGATAGGCTCCAGCACCCCCGCGACCCTAGTGAGGATAAGTGGTAGAAAATGAATGAATGAATGAGCTCTCCTCCTATTTTGTGTGGAAGTGGTAACTTTTTGGCTTCTTATTTTGTCTTTCCCACCCTTGGCCATCTCTGTATGGAGTTTGCATGTTCTCCCCGTGCATGTGTGTGTTTTCCCCGGGTACTCCGGTTTCCTCCCACATTCCAAAAACATGCTAGGTTAATTAGCGACTCCAAATTGTCCATAGGTATGAATGTGAGTGTGAATGGTTGTTTGTCTATATGTGCCCTGTGATTGGCTGGCCACCAGTCCAGGATGTACCCTGCCTCTCGCCTGAAGACAGCTGGGATAGGCTCCAGCAACTCCCGCGATCCTCGTGAGGATAAGTGGTAGAAAATGAATGAATGAATGAATGAGCTCTCCTCCTATTTTGTGTGGAAGTGGTAACATTTTGGCTTCTTATTTTGTCTTTCCCCACCCTTGGCCATCTTTGTATGGAGTTTGCATGTTCTCCCCGTGCATGTGTGTGTTTTCTCTGGGTACTCCGGTTTCCTCCCACATTCCAAAAACATGCTAGGTTCATTAGCGACTCCAAATTGTCCATAGGTATGAATGTGAGTGTGAATGGTTGTTTGTCTATATGTGCCCTGTGATTGGCTGGCCACCAGTCCAGGGTGTACCCCGCCTCTCGCCCAAAGACAGCTGGGATAGGTTCCAGCAACCCCCGCGACCCTCGTGAGGAAAAAGCGGTAGAAAATGAATGAATGAATGAATGTATTGAGTTGTGGACTCCTATAGAGCAGCTACACACAATAACCCACACTGAAAACCTTTTAGATTTTGCAGAATCTGCACCTATTCCAGTTGTATTTCCTTTGATTTGTGCTTCCTGCCAAAACGGTCTGTTTAATTTATTCCACCCGCAGCCCACCTCCGGGTATGCCCACTCCGCCCAAGTCCGCCCCTCTGTGATGTCACAAACGAACGGCTTTACCACGCTTTTTGAAACCGGGCGTCCAAACTTCTTTTAGGGCTCACTTCCAAATGCGCAAACCTTATTATCTGAAACTTTGGGGACGTTTAACACGAGAATACAACATTCTAAGTATATTTATAGGTCAGAAAAGTGGAAAAAGACAGCTGGGATAGGCTTCAGCAACCCCCGCGACCCTCGTGAGGAAATAGCGGTAGAAAATGAATGAATGAATGAATATTTTTATTAACCTGTGCATGTGTTTGTGGTTTATGTTTTCAAGGACTAATCAGGGACTTTCTGGGATTAATCGATGCATCGAAAAAATATTTTCTAGATTAATCGATTACAGAAATAATCATTTAACACAGCCCTTGTAATAATGTCATTTTTTTTAAAGCCTGCGCTTTGAGAGATCACCATTTTTAATTGTTTGTGTTTGTAAACCAACAAACCAAGCAACATTTAAAAAGGTTAACCATGTTATGGTGTAAATAGCCTGGAAATAAGCTGGGATAAGCTTGAGCTTCCCTGTGGGTGTGAACATAAAAAGCAATAAGAAGACCTTGTCATTTCTCAGAAGAGCCCAGACTGCCAACTTTGTAACTGCAGGTCCAGCATGTCTTGGTGGCACACGCTGTGTGGAGTGGAGTGGAGTGGTCAGGGTGCTGATTTCATTTGACAGTGAATACATATCCCGGCGAGCAGTCAAAGTAAAAATACCAGCGCTCATTCAGTTTCTCCGTGTGCAGCAAAAAGGAAAAAAAAACTGCTGAGTCTGATCATGTGTCACAGCCCGAGCCCTTTTGTGACCTTTTTTTATTCATAAACCCAGCTCGGAGCCATCATTTTCCGCCTTTTCCATATGTATGTGCACCCACCGCAAGGAGCAAGTCCTCCGCGGTTAAAGCTGACTGTCATAACCCCCGACATTGTGCCTCCTTTTCTGTTTCTGACCAAGAAGAGGACGACACACAGGGACTTCCAAACGATGGGAATATCTACGTGGGCGCGTGTCCGTTTTCCCTGTCTGCTCCTGAAGTACATGAATGAGTAGCACATAAGCACTGCTGATAGAGGGCAGCATCGCATCCCCTTGTTTGTGGAGCTCATGGTGGCAGCAAGAACTTGTGGCAGCTCACACAGAATTCTCCCGGTGGAATAGGGAATGGATCATCTGGATGGCTTTGGGGCTATTTTTGTCTGCTGCTGAAATATATGACTTTATACCACACATACGGCAGCTGTGGGACATGGCATGACATGGCAAACGCAACTGAAATGTATTTTATAACCAAATTTGCATTTAAAATAAATAAAAAAAAATCACTTTAATATTAATTCATTCATTTTCAACCGCTTATCCTCACAAGGGTCACAAGCGTGCTGGAGCCTATCCCAGCTGTCTTACACCCTGGACTGGTGGCAATCACAGGGCACATATAGACTGCAAAATCTAAAAGGTTTTCTATGCGGGTTATTGTGTGTAGCTGCTCTATAGGAGTCCACAACTCAATACATTCATTCATTCATTCATTTTCTACCGCTTTTTCCTCACGAGGGTCGCGGGGGTTGCTGGAGCCTATCCCAGCTGTCTTCGGGCGAGAGGCGGGGTACACCCTGGACTGGTGGCCAGCCAATCACAGGGCACATATAGACAAACAACCATTCACACTCACATTCATACCTATGGACAATTTGGAGTCGCCAATTAATTAACCTAGCATGTTTTTGGAATGTGGGAGGAAACCGGAGTACCCGGAGAAAACCCACGCATGCACGGGGAGAACATGCAAAAAGAGGGTGGAATTGAACTCGGGGCTCCTAGCTGTGAGGCCTGCGCGCTAACCACTTTGGTCACTGTGCAGCCTCGCTTTAATAATATTTCTCTATTTCTATCACTATAAATGGTTTAAACTAGGGGTCTCAAACACGTGGCCCGCGGGCCAAATGTGGCCCGCAGGACACTACTTTGAGGCCCCCGCCTTGATATGAAAGTTTAATGTTAGTGCCGCCCGCGCAAGTGTGATATGGATGCTGTATGGTATCATGTACCCAGAAAAAATTATTACGTTTGATTAATGTTCATGTTAAAGGTTAAATAACTGTTAATAGTTATCCTCCCTATCCGTGTGGAAGTGGTAAGTTTTTGGCTTTTTAAGTTTAAAGGAAATAACTTGGAGGCTACCGTTTAGGTCGCTAGCTCTCTAGTTGGCGAGTTAGCATGTGTCTCAAGACCCTGCAGTTGCGCAATATGTTGTAAATAAAAAGAGTATAAATGTGACTATAGTCGTGTTTTGTCATGTCTACAGGGCTCTAATAATGCTTTGTTCATTTTAATCTGAAAAAAATAATTTGTCGACCCACCAACTATATGTGGTTTCTTAATTTTTAATTATTTGCCGTTTTATTATTATTATATTTATTTATTACTGATTGATTTTCTTTATTCTTGATTTTATTTTGTGTAGAAAAATTAAAATGAAGATACGGGTCATCACAAATATTTCATGACTCCATCATTGCTTACTACTATAACCGGTTTGACATACACATGTATAGCAATCCCCATATCAAATACCAAATATCCGTGTCTGTATACCAAAGTGAACCGGTTATTCAGGACTCTGCCTCGGCTGCAGGCTGTCCTTCATTTCCTGCTGAAGTGTTATTCAATATCGGCTATAATGCTTGTTTCTTCAGTCTACTGTATATGATTGACTGCGACTGAGCAAGCCTAGTAAAGAGTTATTTTGGGCCAGGCAGGTGCTGGGGAGTCGAACAGATCACCAGCAGTGGCATTTTTATGAAGATGGTGGGACACCAGCAATAAATGTACATACACAACCCTCCAAATGTTTGAGAACACGTTTTCACACTCGTTTTTTTTCATCTTCTATCCTCCAGAACCAGAAAATAGTCTACTAAAAAACCAAGGAAATTTGCTATAGTGGAGGTTTATGTCAATATTTTAGTATTAAAAATAAATCCGATATATGCGTAAATCGGATTTCATCCGTTATAAAAAGGCACTTCCTTGACTATGTTTCCAATGTACCTGGACGCGCAGGCAACGCTGCAAACGCTGCAAATGACGTCGTATAGCGGCCTGTCACGATTCGGCGAATCGGAGCGCCACGATGCGGCCATCCGGTATATGCGAGGGAAATTTAATGGAAATGCATTGGAACGGGACTGGAGATTTTGTCTGAAATAGGCCGAAATCCGTTATAAAAAAATCCGATATATGCAATGAATTTTTATTGGAAATGCATTACAGAAAAATCGGTTCTTTTTTTATCTGTCCGTTGTGAGCGAATATCCGATATATCCGAGGTTTACTGTATATCTTGTAGTATATTATACTATGATGATGAGTGTCAAAATAGACGTTGCTAGGAGACGGGGTGTATGTTTTTTATATTGTTGTACAGTATATTAGCTGGGTAACACACACAAAGCACGTGTAGTATCTTCATGCTGAGATACAGGTGAAGATGTTGCAGTACAAGAAGGACATCCAGAGGCTCTGTGGGTTCATGAATATTTGATGCTGAAGCAGCCATGCATATGTTCTTGCAGCAGGGTCACTGTATATATATACTATATATATATATATATTTTTTTTTTTGATGGCTCGAGCGGAGGTTATTCTCATTGATGGCAAATCTGCCGTTCACCTCCCCAGCCTCATTGCTCAAGGGAGCGTCACACCCTCTTTCCACTGCAGCATTCTCCCCCTCCTCCTACTCCTCCTCCGCCTCCATCTCACATGTGCACGTTTTGTGTCAGCATATAATGCCATGCACACACCCCACCCAAGAACACCACCACCACTACCACCGACCCCGCCCCCATCCTCCAGCTGCCTTCCAACAATGTCGCCGCTTCCTGGCACAGCGTGGCAGCGCCGAATGAGGCCAGCTGTGTGTGTGAGTGTGAGTGGGTGTAAAATAGTGTACAACTGTGTACTTATGTACTGTAAGCTGAATGTGAGCCACCCCCGGTGGCATCGAGTAACACAGACACAGGCGGTTTATTCTTAGCAGAAACACCAGCGTACTCCTTATTGGCGTTCCTCGAGAGCAGCACACATGTTATGTGCATGTGTGTGTGTTTGCGTGTCCTCTGCGTGACGTTGCCGTGGTGCCGACATTCTCCCTGAGTGGGAGACAGCAGTTCATCTCAGACGCATAATTGCTGTGATATTTTATTTTTTTTTGTTTTAAGCGATGTGAGAAGTGACTCCAGGCGGTTGCGGTTTTCGCTTGATGTTGCGTAGGGAATAAATCACAAGACAAAAAAATGACAAGCTTCAAAGCTTGACTCTTGTCTCAAAGACACGGTGGCAAAGACGAAATACGCGTTCTTGATTTATCACACCATGTGCTTGTTCTTCTCTAATAGCCGCGGATGGATGGAGTAACGTGATGCTATTTTAAGACCAGGATAAAAAAAAGTTGGGATTTATGGGATGGGGACTTCTTGGCAAGTCATGACGGGGAATACCTGCTACAAAAACCACAATTGCCAGCAGACTAAACATTTCTTTGATGGCATTTTTGTGTGTAAAAAGAAAATTGTAGGGTACCAACCACTGATGCTTTCTCTCATGGTTTGATTATTGTATTTATTCAAAACTACTTTCTTGTCATTATAAAACCGAATATCTACTACTAGTAGTTTCTGAGGTTCTACAAAAAAATGTGATTAGATGGACTGTACACGTGAAATTTTAGTATTTTTAAAAATTTTAGTTAACGTTGGTTAATAACAATAAATACTCACTCGCAAAACTTTAAATTATTATTATTTATTCTAAATTATTTAAATTATTTGTACAAATTACTGTTTACGCTGTACATTGTTCATATTTGATGTATGTGATCTATTTATTCTCCACATTATTATTTATAATTTCAATTAATTTCACTGCTGTGTTATTGTGCAATGACAATAAAGGAAATCCATCAATCCATCCATCCCAACAAACATCCATCCATCCATCCCAACAAACATCCATCCATCCATCCAACAAACATCCATCCATCCATCCATCCCAACAATCATCCATCCATCCATCCATCCCAACAATCATCCATCCATCCATCCATCCCAACAACCATCCATCCATCCCAACAACCATCCATCCCAACAACCATCCATCCATCCCAACAACCATCCATCCATCCCAACAACCATCCATCCCAACAATCATCCATCCATCCATCCCAACAACCATCCCAACAACCATCCCAACCATCTCAGTCTCCAAGGCCTCTAACATGTAATGTCCCTCTGGTGTACTCGTTCCTGATCCTATCCATCCTGGTCACTCCCGATGAGAACCTCAGCATCCTCATTTTTGCTACCTCCAGTTCTGCTTCCTGTCTTTTCCTCAGTGGCACTGTCTCTAGACGAGGGTGGGCAAACTACGGCCCGGGGGCCACATCCGGCCCGCCAAATGTTTGAATACGGCCCGCCTGTTTTTCCAAAGTATTTAATTTAAACTTTGCATATATGGACAGGCCCTCAGACTTGTTTTTTTCCATTTGCCCGTTTAAGTGGTGTGAATGCAGTCTTGAGTTTTCCAAAAATATTTTTTTTCAGAAGATTGCCGGTGCAGGTCCCCTAATGGATAGCATGTTGCCCACTCAGCCAGGAGATCAGGAAGATTTGGGTTGCGATGGACAGTCCTCCGTAACATGCAGATGCACGGAGGCCATTTGACTACATCATCTTGTTTAGTAAGATGCATATCTTTGTAGTAGCAAATAAATCAACCAATACAGCAACAGTGACATTGTGACAGAGATAAAATGATCATGTTAAAACTACTTTATGTTTATGTGCTCTGTGAGAAATCTATTAAGCTTAACTTCCAATGGAAGATTTGTAGTCATTGACCAGAAATGTTCCACATGCTCCAAAAACTACATTTTAATATGTAATGTTTCATTCATACACCTTAATTTACCAGGCGACTCTGTATTGAATATAAAAGGCATTAACGGAAAGCAAGAAAAATGGCTCCATCTGCTGGATATGGTGGCATTCCGTTACCTGTGGTTGCTTTATTTCACCATTTTATGTGTGAAGTCTTACACTCACCTGTATAGACATTAAACACATTTCCTGTTGAGTGCAACTGTCATCAATGATAAGTAAGGAGGTTTTCTTAAATAAGATCTTGAGCCTGCTTGTTTACAAAAATGGCCGAAACCGAGAATGATGATGAAAGCAACTTGGCCTCTAAATGCTTGCAGATTTGTGCCCGTGGGGAGTGAAGTGAGTATTTAAGCCGAGGCAGGGCTAGAAATAGAACAATTAGTTGTGTTATTGTGATGCAATAGTGTTTATTTCTGGTGTAAATTCTAGGTGTGTGCGCTTCGCTGAAACTTTTTTTTTTTTTACACTGCAGCTCCTCAAAGGAGAACTTTCCAAGAAACTTTTTCTGATTTTTACCTTTTTAATTTTTTATCTGAGTCAGACTCTCACAGAATAACACATAGAAGTCATCATAGAAGTACACATGTACAATATAAAGATATCAAATACTACAGCAGTATCATGGTTTGTTAATATTCATTCATTTTCTGCAGCTTATCCTCACGAGGGTCATGGGGGATGCTGGAGCCTATCCCAGCTGTTTTCGGGCGAGAGGCGGGGCACACCCTGGACTGGTGGCCAGCCAATCACGGGGCACATATAGACAAACAACCATTCACACTCACATTCATACCTATGGACAATTTGGAGTCGCTAATTAACCTAGCATGTTTTTGGAATGTGGGAGGAAACCGGAGTACCCGGAGAAAACCCACGCAAGCACAGGGAGAACATGCAAACTCCATACAAAGATGACCAAGGTTGGGGAAATACAAAATAAGAAGCCAAAAAGTTACCACTTCCACACAAAATAGGAGGAGAACTCATTCATTCATTCATTTTCTACCACTTATCCTCACGAGGGTCGCGGGGGTGCAGGAGCCTATCCCAGCTGTTTTTGGGCAAGAGGCGGGGTACACCCTGGACTGGTGGCCAGCCAATCACAGGGCACATATAGACAAACAACCATTCACACTCACATTCATACCTATGGACAATTTGGAGTGGCTAATTAACCTAGCATGTTTTTGGAATGTGGGAGGAAACCAGAGTACCCCGGAGAAAACCCACGCATGCACGGGGAGAACATGCAAACTTCATACAAAGATGACCAAGGTTGGGGAAAGACAAAATAAGAAGCCAAAAAGTTACCACTTCCACACAAAATAGGAGGAGAACTCATTCATTAATTCATTCATTTTCTACCACTTATCCTCACGAGGGTCGCGGGGGTGCTGGAACCTATCCCAGCTGTTTTTGGGCAAGAGGCGGGGTACACCCTGGACTGGTGGCCAGCCAATCACAGGGCACATATAGACAAACAACCATTCACACTCACATTCATACCTATGGATAATTTGGAATCCGAGCATGTTTTTGGAATGTGGGAGGAAACCGGAGTACCCCGGAGAAAACCCACGCATGCACGGGGAGAACATGCAAACACACCACACAGATAGCAGAAAGTGGAATTGAACTTGGGTCTCCTAGCCTGTGCGCTAACCACTCGTCCGCCATGCAGCCCTGGTATGTTAATATCATATTTGTTATTTAGCTCCATAATAATAAACACAATGTGATCTTTGCAGCTCTATTGGATCTCTGTGCAGCTGTACCTAATATTGTGGCCAGTGAACGTACAGGCATCCGTCTCACATCTGTCGGTACCAACTTGACACACACACACAATTCCAAGTCCAAACCATGTCCAGTCCACTTCCCTCTTAAGCCCCCGCCTCATTTTAAAGAGTGGGATTTGGAGCCATTTTCGCCGCCAGATTAAAGGCTGACAGAGATAATACCACTTGAGCCACTTTTCAGTCACGTGACACAAGACGGTCCGACGTTTGAGGACTACAGAAGTACTATGATGTCCTTCATATATTCCGCTTTGTCTGAGATACCCATTAGAGACATTTTACAGGATGCATGTTACTTGCATGTCCACCCTTTCTGGCTTAACTTCTGCTGTAGTTGGTATAATGTGATGTAACTTTTGTCTGCTTTATAAACAACACAAATGCTTCCTGTATGGATAATCCTGATATTTTGTCTCAGCTAACACACCGTTGGACACAAAGATCTTGCAGCAAAAATAGTGTTGTTTTTTTTTTGTGTTGTTTTTTTTTTTTTTTTTACTAATTAATCCAAACATCGTTAAGTCAAAATAAAAGCATATGCAGAATGTGTGCAAAGTGCCATTTTTAGTGAGAAGCTTCATCCACTTTCTGTTATTGTAGCCTCTGGATTCAAGGGGATGCTTTTGTTCGGCAACGTTAAAAAAATAATAATTCCAGGTAATAACAACAACAACAACAATAATAATAACATAATAAAAAAATAAATAATAATAAAAAAAATAAATAAATAAAACAAATGAGAATAATTAACACCTGACTTCTCTATGTGTGCAGCAAAGCATAATTTTGCTGACGTTAAGTGAATTATTTGTGTTATGATGGGAGGAAAATATAAGAAAAAAATATATAGTATATATATATAATATATATATAAATAAAAAAACAATAATTGTCAAGTTCCTTCTAGCCTTGCGCATCCCCTGAACTTGAAAAAGGGGGTCCGAGTAGCCACACTGAGGAAAGACTGGATCCACTCGATGCTTTTGCTGTTTTGGGTTTTATTTAGTGAGGCACAAGTCTTGTTGTGACAATGTACAGCACAGTACAGCACAGCGTAGTGTAGCTCAGCAGTGTTGTAGCACATAGCACATAGCACGCATAGTGCATGGCACGCATAGGTGAAAACCTTCAAATAAAAAAAAAAAAAAAGAAGGGGAAAGTATAAGTATACACAATATACACATTTCTAAACATATATAATATGCACAATAATATACATATGCAAGTATTTATATAAGATATAAATCATGTTGTTCAGCAGTATATTAACCATTAAACATTTTAACAACGGTTGGAAATAATCTTGTCCCCTTAACCTGCATTTATTAACTTATTCTTTACTTCATTTCTTTCTTAATTATTTCGTTATTTTATTTGATCTATTTATTAAACTATTTGCATTGCGCCTCTCTTGTCAACTAACTAAAATTATTACTATAAAGGCTTCAAATAATATAAGCACACTGTAAAGAAATGAGCATAGCGCGTTCTTTCGAAGCCCAAAGCTCGCTGATCAGCTCAATTGGTGCCAATTAAATGAACCACCGCGAGCCGCCGTGTGCACCTACGCGACACAGGCGATCGACGGTGTTCCAGATCCCACTTTCTAACTAATTGTACCGTGTTAACTTTTAATCCAGTAACGATAACTAAAATGAGGCGCGCGTCACCGGCGGCTGTCTCATCCAAAAAAAAGCCGTGCCTTACGTGGCACGGGCGCGTCAAACCACAGCGCTAATATTGAAAGGAATTTCTTACCGGCTGCCTCTTCAGTGTTGTATAGCTCCAGTTTGCGCAAGGTTTGGGGTGCAGTTCTGACTACCTTCTCGATACCACTTGTTTGCAGCCTTACCTGCTGAGAAAGGAAGTGCCCTAATGCAGACGCCCAGGTGCGCTTAAAACTGATTCCCACTTCCGGTTTAGATTTTCCCCACCTGATCTCCCGTGTTTAATTTAGTAAAATAACGTGCTAGGTACAACGAAAATTTATTATTCCCTTAATGAGGGCTATGAAAAGTATTTTTTATTTTTATTTATCTTTTTATTTATTTTTTTTCCTGCCTGCCTTATCTAAATTATTTTGGACAAGGGTTTGACTTGACACCTCCCACTCGATCTACCCAAGGGACATCGGGGAGATCGCCAGTTTTTTGAAGTCAAACATTTAGCTGCGGGTCAGTTGGAATAGTCTGTTCCTCCACAGGTAGTATCACCACCAGTCGCCTGACATCCCGATGAAGAATGGTGCTGTGCATCTTCTCTCTCGGTCCGTCGCAGGTCGGGTGGGTTCTCTTGGCCTTTACGAGGGGAACACAGTAGCTTGGGAAGACCTTCACATCCACGTCTCTGACAATGCCTTTGTCATCTGGATTTGTGCTTACAACTCTGCCCAGCTTGAATTGTCCTCTCAACGCATTTTGGTCAGCAATCCATACGATGTCTCCAATTTTGACGTTTCTTTGAGTGGTGTGCCACTTACTCCTTATGAATAGGTTGGGGCCTGCTAATTGGCTCCAGCTTCTCCAGAATTTGTTGACCTCCGATTGCATTACTTGGAGTCTTTTGTACGGGTAACTGCAAAAGTCGAATGATTTCAGGTCCCCGCTCTGCGATGCTCGGCCAAGGAGAAGACTGTTTGGTGAAACATACCGGACACAATCCTCTCGACTCTGAACTCTTGCATCGATGGGGCGGTCATTCACCAGGTTGGCCGCCAACTGAAGTACTGTCTGGAACTCACTATAGGTGAATATAGAATCTCCACAGACATTCTGGAGTGCTCTCTTGAGGGTACGCACGGCAGCTTCTGCAGCACCGTTCCGATGAGGGGAGTCTGCAGGGTGGATTTTCCACATCCACTCTGTCCCATTCTTGGCTGCCGTCTCTTCCAGACCTTCTCTGTTCTGGCTTCCCAAGAATTTATATAAATCTTCCAGGACAGGTTTTGCTCCTATAAAATTCGTGCCTGGGTCAGACCAGATCTTTGATGGATGCCCTCTGATTGCAGTGAACCGTTGGTAGGCCAAAAGGAAGCTTTCACTGGATAAGCTGTTGACCAACTCTGCATGAACGGCTCTGCTTGCCATGCAGCAAAATATAGCACCCCAGACTTTTAGGCTTACCCTCCTCTTGACGTCGTCCCTAACATGGTAGGGTCCAAAGAGGTCTACGGTCGTAAATTGGAATGGTGCAGCAGGCTCTGTCCGCTCAGGTGGCAAGTCTCCCATCACTTGTTGGCATTTTACCGCCTTTGCTTTTCTACAAAGAACGCAGCCGTCAACAACCTTCTGGGCTATTCTCCTTCCCTTGACAATCCATGCCTTCCGTCTCATTTTTAGCAGGGTACCAGCTACGCCTTCATGACCTTCACCGTGGGCTTCCCGAGCAAGTAATGTGGACACCCATGCTCCATACGGCAGGAGGGGTACAGCACTTTTGTCTTCTTTGAAGATCTGCACACGTCCGCCACAGAGCAGCAACCCAGTGTCTGCGTCTTTGTAGACCACTAACCTGTTGGTAGTAGTATCCGGGAAGGTAGCGCCCTCTTGTGCCGCAAGGAATACGTCTCTTAGGGCATCCTCTCGCTCTTTCGCAGAGATGACGCCTGTTGAGGGGATTGCCTCCCACTTTGGACTGCCTGCTGCTGGATTCTGTCCTCTGAACCTCTTAGCGGCCCTCCACATCCATGCAACTGTTTTTACTAGTCGGGTCAAACTGCTGAATCGCTTGATTTCCACTAACTGGATTGACGCTGGCGCAGGTGGTCTTGAGTGACTGGTGGTTTCCTTCCTTTGGGTTGGTTCTTGCGCCTGCTTCTCTTCTCTACTGGATCTTGTTATCGCAGCGAATGCCTTCCTTTGCATCTTTTGGATGTTTTCTCTGGCAGTTGAGGCCAGATCTTTTGCAGTTTTTGTTGGCCATTCGTTGACCGGTAGGCTGAGAAACCTTGGCCCGTTCTGCCATCTTGAGTCTTTGTCCAGGTCTTCTGGGCCGGCACCTCTGGTGATTATGTCGGCAATGTTTTGTGAGCCCGGAATCCACCACCAATCTTGGATCTGCGTCGTGTTTTGAATTTCTCCAATCCTGTTGGCAAAGAATGTTTGGTAGCCGTAGCTTTCCCTCTGTATCGCTCCAAGGACAGTTTGGCTGTCAACCAAATGGTACCACCTTCCGACCTCAATCTTGCTGTGCCGTTCAAAGTATTTTTTCAGGCGTGAGGCGAATACAGCTCCACATACCTCTGCCTTTACAGCGTCCCCTTTGTGGTCCAGGGGAGTTAATTTGGCCTTGGACTCCACTAGTCTAATGATTGGACAATGCCTGGCCTCCCACCTTAGGTAGAGTACTGCTCCGTAAGTGTGCTCACTGCCATCAGAGAATGTAATTGCCAGTGGTTTCCCAGACACGCCGGGGGGAGTTAGTGCTCTGGGGAATTTGATCCTGTTGAGTCTTGAATATTCTTCAAAGAGATGGACTGCGTCTTGTCTGAGACAATCTGAGAGTGCCAGGTCCCATGTCGGCTTGACGGGGCAACTGTCATTTTTTGCCTCTTGGAATGCCCTCCGTACAAGAATGGCACCTTTCTGTTTAGCCGGCGTGACTAGGCCCAGTGGGTCATATAAGCTCGACACCTGGCTGAGCAGCTCTCTTCTGGTCAGAGGGTTTGGTGTCTCAGCTTTAATTTGCTCGGGGAGAAGGTCTTGGCCGAGTCTCATTTTTCTCCTCCTCTTTGAAAAGTTGATGCCCATCATCACGTGCAGTTCGTCTTCCTCCACCAGGTAGCCCAACCCAAGTGCCTTGTTGTCATCGTCTCGCATCTGATTTGGCAACACCAAGGTCTCCACAGTGCTCGCCTCTGTGCCAGCATGGATGTCCTTCCTCCCACTTTGACCCGAGAAGGCCCAAGGCTTCAGCTCAAATCCTCCTGCTTTTAAGATCTTCTGCACATTGGCCGTGATGGCTCCCAGCTGTTCGGGGTCGTTATGAGAGGTGAGAATGTCGTCAACATAGCTGTCTTTGTGGATTACCTGCTGCTCCTCTTTGAGGTGCGCGAAAGGGGGAAGGTTGGCAGTTTCACGCATTGCTAGTTGCGCGATACACCCAGCTGGTTTGTCGCCTATGTTCACTCGGGTGATTGCGTATTCCTTGAGTTCCTCCTTTTCAGAGTCACGCCAAAGGAATCGATGTAGGTGTACTTCCTGGTCCTCCAACCAGACGGAGTTATACATCTTTTTAACGTCTCCGAGAGCAGCATAGGCTCCACACCTGAATCTGAGGAGGACAGCACGGATTTGGTTTAGAACGTCTGGGCCTTTCATCAGCAGGTCATTTAGGCTCCTGCCCCTAAATTTCTGACTGCTGTTCCAGACGAGTCTTACCGGGGTTGTTACCGAGTGGGGGTTTGGTGCAACGAGATGGCTTACATACCAGATGGGCCCAGTCCAAGCGTGGATCTCTTCCCTGGTCAACTCCATCGCAGCTTTGCGGGCGACCATCTCATGCACTTGTTCAGCATACGCAGCCTTCCATTCTGGTTCTTTTGCCAATTGTTTCTCTGTTCGGAGAAAGGTGGCCTCAACAGCGCTCTTGTTGTTCGGTAAGGAGGCTGGGTCTTCCAACCAAGGATATTTGGCATGCCAGTGGGGTTCCTTGCTGTGGTCATCCCCTGTGATGTAGGTGAGGCCTGCTTTCACAAATTCCAGTTCCCTTTCCTCCGCAAGAGTCATTTCTTTGCCACCTGGTTGGCAGTTTCCACAGCGGCAGCCTCCACACTTCGGTTCACAAGCTGCACCAATGCTGTCCCACTTCCACCAGTTTAGGAAATCTCGTTTACTTGTTAAACTTCTTGACATCTTCTGGCTTAGCAGAGATTCTCTATGGGGCCCTCCAACGAGCTCCTCGTACTTCATGGCGGCTGCCCTCATCGACCGCGCGAAATGTGTCTTGGACATGTGGGTAGCGACGTGAATGTCTTCAAAGAGTTCTGGATGAGTTCCCCCAACTGTCTTTCCGAGAGGTCCATCCCACAATACAAGGTCTCCCACAGCTCTGACTTGTTGCGGTGCTAGTGAACCCTCTCGGTGACTTATAAGGAGGTTTACTTCTTTGGGTCTCCTCAATTCTTCGAGTGAGGTGTCTGGGAAGAACTTTTGCAGTTGTTTGGGGGTTGCTGTTTTATGAACATCAGCAATCGTGTCCAAACCGTAGCAAACCATCTGGTGTGCTTTGACCGTGCCTCTTGAGGTGTTGACCCTGATTTTTAGGAGGTATCTTTTTGTTTCGACATGAATTTTCATTCCTCCAACGCCATGCACAACAAGGGTGATGTCCTCGCTTCGGAGGTTTAGTTGACTGGCAGCTCTGTGAGTTATGTAGTTGGTGTCTGAGGCAAGATCGATAAGCGTTCCAATTGACTGTCCCGCATTTGCGGTGACTTCAAGGAGCATCATTAACACTGGGAGCTCTCGCAAACCACAATCCGTCAGAAGAGTAGGTGTATATTTAAGAGTACTAAGGGCCTTGGATGTGCTGTTGGAAAAGACATCCCTGCACTGCTTTGCCAGGTCAGGGGAAAGTTTCTTGAGGAATGCCTCTTGTTCTTCCGTGCTTCTCTTTCTGCCTTTTCCGTATACAGGACCGACATTACTTTTCTGATCTACAGAGGCTCTCTTCACTTCTGCATTCGGGCAAAGGTAGTAATGGTGTTCTGCTGCGTGTTGATTCCTGCAGTCTTGGTTTCTGCATAGGAATCCAGACTTGCAATCTGAGGGGTCGTTATGAACTTCAAGGCACTTCCTGCATGCACCAAGCCTTTGCACTGCCCCTTTCTTCTCCGGTAGTTTGAGGGATCTGAATTGCTTACAGAAGTACAGCTTTCTTCTGTGCTTGCTATCCCCACAGACTATACAGCCGACCTGGTCATCACCTGCTTTGGTCAGTCTTGTTCTGGCATATCTTTGCTCTGATCTGGGGTCTCTTTTGTGAGGCTCCTCCTCCCTTAGCAACTCCAGTTGCTCATATATAGACTCCTGTGCCTTTAGGAATGCCAACAGACAGTCAAATCTTCTTGCCGGAGTTACACCATTCCCTCCATCAGCTGCGTGCACCAGCCACTCTTTCTTAAGCAGTTCCGGAAGTTTACTTTCAATTGACTTTGTTACAAGGGGATTCTTGATTGCGCCTGTGTCTCCCAGGTCGATCAAGTCCTGCAGTGCTTTCTCCACTGCCTGAATCAACTCGACAATTTTCCGTGGTTGGTTTCCTCTAACGGCTGGCATTTTTTGCAACTCCTCAACAATTTCGATGGCAATAGCTGCTCTGTTGCCGAAGCGGTTCTCTAGCACACGGAAAATGTCTTCTGCCGTATTGTATGCAGTGAGGCGAAGGTCTCTGGTAATTTTGTCATCAAGGCTGTCCAGTAATTGCACCTTTTTGACTTCTTTTGAGCCCAGTGGTTCCCCTTGGCTTTGAAGGGCTTCCCAATCTTTTCTCCACCCGGTGAAATCACGTTTGTTACCTGAGAATTTGGGAAGGGCTATCGGCTTCAATCTGATTGCCTGCATGGGGTAACTGGGGCTGTAGGGTTCTTGTGGCCTCTCTGCATCTTCTTCGCATTTAGCTTGGATGAAGTCTGCCTTCCTGGAGATGAGCTTTGGGACCTGGAGCTCCAGCGCCTTTAGCTGGTTTTGGAGATCCCTCACGTTTTCCGGTGGGATCCAACGCTTCCACTGACCATAGGCTTCTTTTGACGACCTCACCAACTGTTGAAGATGACTGAGCATGTAGTCATATGTTTCAAGTTTAGCGCTTGGTCTCACGGCAGCAACACGCTCATACTCCGCTTCCGCCACTTGAAAGGCTGTGGACAATTCATCACATCCAAAGGTTGACCAAAGAGTCGTTCGGATCAGGCGTCTGACTTCCTTGAGTTTTGCCTCACATTCACCTGCAGTCTTTTCTAGGTCGGCTTTTTGCTGTTCGGGTAATGATACTTCCTCATCTGTCCCTAGCTCCGCCTCCAGTTCTGCAATCAGTCCGGCCTCCATGTTGTCATTTGCCTCCAGGACCCTCTCAGCCTCTTGTGTGATCTTGTCAAAATAGCACTTTAGCTCTTCTTCTGACATGTCTCCAAAGCTTC
The DNA here is from genome assembly GCF_030265055.1 of Doryrhamphus excisus. Taxonomy (NCBI): domain Eukaryota; kingdom Metazoa; phylum Chordata; class Actinopteri; order Syngnathiformes; family Syngnathidae; genus Doryrhamphus; species Doryrhamphus excisus. The sequence continues at coordinate 18,800,943 of NC_080474.1, forward strand.
GTGTAATGTTGTTAAAGAGTCGTGTAAATGCTCTCTTTGCCGTTGTCCTGTCCACTTTAAGTTGCTCCATAGTCTTGGTAGTGACCTGATCAGCCATTTTGATCTTCCGTCCAATTTATTTATTTGTTCTTGACGCAGTGATGATTCCCTTGTTGCCTGATCTTTCCACACACAGGTCAAGCACTCCTGGTTTTTCCAGCTCACTGCGCGGTTTTCACTGTCAAGTTCCTTCTAGCCTTGCGCATCCCCTGAACTTGAAAAAGGGGGTCCGAGTAGCCACACTGAGGAAAGACTGGATCCACTCGATGCTTTTGCTGTTTTGGGTTTTATTTAGTGAGGCACAAGTCTTGTTGTGACAATGTACAGCACAGTACAGCACAGCGTAGTGTAGCTCAGCAGTGTTGTAGCACATAGCACATAGCACGCATAGTGCATGGCACGCATAGGTGAAAACCTTCAAATAAAAAAAAAAAAAAAGAAGGGGAAAGTATAAGTATACACAATATACACATTTCTAAACATATATAATATGCACAATAATATACATATGCAAGTATTTATATAAGATATAAATCATGTTGTTCAGCAGTATATTAACCATTAAACATTTTAACAACGGTTGGAAATAATCTTGTCCCCTTAACCTGCATTTATTAACTTATTCTTTACTTCATTTCTTTCTTAATTATTTCGTTATTTTATTTGATCTATTTATTAAACTATTTGCATTGCGCCTCTCTTGTCAACTAACTAAAATTATTACTATAAAGGCTTCAAATAATATAAGCACACTGTAAAGAAATGAGCATAGCGCGTTCTTTCGAAGCCCAAAGCTCGCTGATCAGCTCAATTGGTGCCAATTAAATGAACCACCGCGAGCCGCCGTGTGCACCTACGCGACACAGGCGATCGACGGTGTTCCAGATCCCACTTTCTAACTAATTGTACCGTGTTAACTTTTAATCCAGTAACGATAACTAAAATGAGGCGCGCGTCACCGGCGGCTGTCTCATCCAAAAAAAAGCCGTGCCTTACGTGGCACGGGCGCGTCAAACCACAGCGCTAATATTGAAAGGAATTTCTTACCGGCTGCCTCTTCAGTGTTGTATAGCTCCAGTTTGCGCAAGGTTTGGGGTGCAGTTCTGACTACCTTCTCGATACCACTTGTTTGCAGCCTTACCTGCTGAGAAAGGAAGTGCCCTAATGCAGACGCCCAGGTGCGCTTAAAACTGATTCCCACTTCCGGTTTAGATTTTCCCCACCTGATCTCCCGTGTTTAATTTAGTAAAATAACGTGCTAGGTACAACGAAAATTTATTATTCCCTTAATGAGGGCTATGAAAAGTATTTTTTATTTTTATTTATCTTTTTATTTATTTTTTTTCCTGCCTGCCTTATCTAAATTATTTTGGACAAGGGTTTGACTTGACAATAATAATAATAACAATAATAATAATAACATAATAAAAATAATAACAATAATAATAATAATAGTAATAAATAAAACAAATGAGAATAATTAACACCTGACTTTATGACTGACTGATATGATTATACCTGACTCTATGTGTGCAGCAAAGCATCATTTTGCTGACGTTAAGTGAATTATTGATTATGATGGGAGGAAAATATACGAAAAAAATATATAGTATATATATATATATATAATATATATATAAACAAAAAAAACAAAGATAATAGTAAATAAAAAAAATGACAACAAATAATAGCAATAATAAATAAATAGCAATAATTGCATTCATTTATGTGTAATATATTATCCTTTTTTTTTACCTCTTATCCTCATGGGCGTGCTGGAGCCTATCCCAGCTGTCTTCGGACGAGAGGTGGGTTGTGGGAGGAAACCGGAGTACCCGGAGAAAACATGCACACACAGGGAGACCATTGTATTATAATTTCAATTATTTTTTTATTTATTTATGTAATTTGATTAATATATTTTTATAATTTTTTAAATATTTTTTTTAAATAAAACATGTTACATTTAAACACCGGAAGTGATCGCTAATGCATGGAGAAGCGGTCAGATTAAATAACCTTTTCTTCTTTCTACTCCAATTCTGCTGACAGGGTGAATTGTAATGTGATGTCGCTTATGTTAAAAAAACAACTTAAAAATACATTTACTGTATTTTAATGTTATTCATTTGTCAGCTAAAAAGACTCAAACTTTAATTTTCAAGCGTAGGAAACAGCAATGCTATGCCACATTGTTCCAACCGTTGGCCCTGTCCGCCTAGTTTTCCCAAACTCATTCTCATTTGTCACTTTATGTTAACACGCCCCACCTTTTGTTTTCCTTTGCATGTGATAACAAAAGATGTTTGTACAGCATCAAACCTTAACAACCAACAGTGGGCTTGTGAATTGATCCGTAAATGCAGCGAGTCGGTATGTTTTTTTTTTTTGCTGATTCAAAACCATTTGTCAAAATCAAGGTGGCCATGCCTTAAAGTGTGCCGGGCTTTTTTTCCGTCATCCATCATCTGTAGGGAAAAATACAAAGTAACCTCAGTAGAATATAATACACTTGGAACGTGAGTCACATGATTACGTTCTCTGAAAAAGTGTTTACTGATGCAATAACTATTTCTTCATAGTCTTGAAAACTCTCCGATTTATAATATATATATTCATTATTTGGGCTGCACAGTGGAAGAGTGGTTAGACCTCACAGCTAGGAGACCAGTGTTCAATTCCACCCTCGGCCATCTCTGTGTGGAGTTTGCATGTTCTCCCCGTGCATGCGTGGGTTTTCTCCGGGTACTCCGGTTTCCTCCCACATTCCAAAAACATGCTAGGTTAATTAGCGACTCCAAATTGTCCATAGGTATGAATGTGAGTGTGAATGGTTGTTTGTCTATATGTGCCCTGTGATTGATTGGCTGGCGACCAGTCCGGGGTGTACCCCGCCTCTCGCCCGAAGACAGCTGGGATAGGCTCCAGCACCCCCTGCAACTCTATTCTTTTATTAATGTTCGAACTTGCCTTCCAAGAGGACGTAATGTCTGTTTTGGTCAATTAGTAATTATAGTAGTAAATAAATTACCCTAAAAAAATGCAACTTATACTCCAGTGCGACTTATGTATGTTTTTTTTTTCTACCTAATTAAACATTTTTTGGTCTTGTCCGACTTATAGTCCAGAAAATACGGTATTTACGTCACAACACATATATAAACTTTACGTTTTTTTTAAGTTAATTATGCATTTTTGGCCTTGTGCGACTTATACGCCAGTGCGACTTATGTATGTTTTTTTCTACGTAATTATGCATTTTTGGCCTTGTGCGACTTATACTCTAGTGCGACTTATGTATGTTTTTTTTTCTACCTAATTATGCATTTTTGGCCTTGTGCGACTTATACTCCAGTGTGACTTATGTATGTTTTTTTCTACGTAATTATGCATTTTTGGCCTTGTGCGACTTATACTCCAGTGCGACTTATGTATGTTTTTTTCTACGTAATTATGCATTTTTGGCCTTGTGTGACTTATACTCCAGTGCGACTTATGTATGTTTTTTTCTCCGTAATTATGCTTGTTTGGCCTTGTGCGACGTATACTCCAGTGCGACTTATGTATGTTTTTTTCTACCTAATTATGCATTTTTGGCATTGTGCGACTTATACTCCAGTGCGACTTATGTATGCTTTTTTCTACGTAATTATGCATTTTTGGCCTTGTGCGACTTATACTCCAGTGTGACTTATGTATGTTTTTTTCTACCTAATTATGCATTTTTGGCATTGTGCGACTTATACTCTAGTACGACTTATGTATGTTTTTTTCTACTTAATTATGCATTTTTGGTCTTGTGCGACTTATACTCCAGTGCGACTTATGTATGTTTTTTTCTACGTAATTATGCATTTTTGGCCTTGTGCGACTTGTACTCCAGTGTGACTTATGTATGTTTTTTTCTACCTAATTATGCATTTTTGGCCTTGTGCGACTTATGTATGTTTTTTTCTACGTAATTATACATTTTTGGCATTGTGTGACTTATACTCCAGTGCGACTTATGTATGTTTTTTTCTCCCTAATTAAGCATTTTTGGCCTTGTGCGACTTATACTCCAGTGCGACTTATGTATGTTTTTTTCTACGTAATTATGCATTTTTGGCATTGTGCGACTTATGTTTGTTTTTTTCTACTTAATTATGCATTTTTGGCATTGTGCGACTTATACTCCAAAGCGACTTGTAGTCCAGAAAATACGGTAAGTACAAAATATTTGGACAACCACTAAAAATTCTGATTTGACTTGTAATTATGTTTTCTATAAGGACTGGGACAGGTAATAAAAACGATAATTATTGTGTCCAAAAAGTTTTGAAATGCTTTCAAATCCTAAATGTTCTGAGCCTCTGAACATCTTGATTGTTGTATCTCCAAGTCAAATTTCAAAGTTCTAACATCTCCATTGTCCAAATCATTGTAGCCTTAACAGTATAAATCCTCCTCTGCGGACATCTCCGTGCGTTCATCTCAGTATGCACACGCTCACATACTGTAGGAGCTGCACACGTAGCGAAGAACAACAAGCTTGACGTTCATGTTGGGAGGCATGCGTGTGGTATTGATCCAGGTTAACCCCGTCGGGACCTGCGACAGGCAGAAAGACAGACAGATAGACAGTTAGACAGGCACTCAAGGCAAGTCGGGCTCGGGCTCAGCCCCCCCCCCCCCCAGCTCCGGTATAATACCTCATGGTGGGCAGATTAAAGGATGAGACCTGAGGAACAATCTGCACGCGTAGACATATAAAGCAGCTCCAGCAATGAGTTGCGGCTGGCAGCGGTGAGAGACATGCATCCGCCCGTCCAGCGTCCTGCAGGACTGAGGAGTGTGAGTGACGCGTTGCATGTGCATGTTGGGTAAGCACAGCAGGTAGCGATCTAGTGTTTGATTGCATGGCAGTCTGTAAGCGTGCATGATGGACAAGCTCGTCTTTCCGGGGATACTCAGTGGAATTTGTGGAGGAATGTTTCAACTTAAGATGCATTGGAACATTTTTGAAAAATGCACATTTGTGCAACCAGTCCATTATGTCCAACTTTGACACTTTTAGTCATATTTTGTGCTGCAAGAAGCGTCTTATATTCGGGTCAATGCAATAATTTCTGAGAAAGCTTATTATTCTTTATTGATAAATGTCATGAAAAGAACAAGCAACTTTTGGTAAATTATAGCGTCTTTTTATGGGCTACACGGTGGTCGAGTGGTTAGCACGCAGACCTAACAGCCAGGAGACTCGAGTTCAATCCCACTCTCGGCCATCTCTGTGTGGAGTTTGCATGTTCGACCCGTGCATGGGCAGGTTTTCTCCGGGTACTCCCCAAAAACTGTCTGATAATATAATATATATTCATTATTTGGGCTACGGTGGTCGAGTGGTTGCCGCACAGACCTCACAGCTAGGAGACCAGGGTTCAATTCCACCCTCGGCCATCTCTGTATGGAGTTTGCATGTTCTCCCAGTGCATGCGTGGGTTTTCTCCGGGTACTCCGGTTTCCTCCCACATTCCAAAAACATGCTAGGTTAATTAGCGACTCCAAATTGTCCATAGGTATGAATGTGAGTGTGAATGGTTGTTTGTCTATATGTGCCCTGTGATTGGCTGGCCACCAGTCCAGGGTGTACCCCGCCTCTCGCCCGAAGACAGCTGGGATCGGCTCCAGCACCCCCACAACCCTCATGAGGCTAAGCTGTAGAAAATGAATGAATGTTGCCTCTGTTGCACGGGAGTCGAGTGGTTAACGCGCAGGCCTCACAGCTAGAAGAACCGAGCTCAATTCCACCGTGGAGTTTGCATGTTCTCCCCGTGCATGCGTGGGTTTTCCGGGTTCTTCCCACATTCCAAAAACATGCTAGGTTAATTAGCGACTCCAAATTGTCCATAGGTATGAATATGAGTGTGAATGGTTGTTTGTCTATATGTGCCCTGTGATTGGCTGGCCACCAGTCCCCACAGTGTACCCCGCCTCTTGCCTGAAGACAGCTGGGATAGGCTCCAGCACCCCGCGGATAAGCAGTAGAAAATTACTGAATGAATCACAGCATGTCGGCCATGTTTATGGACTTATTATTTGTTGCTTACGGGTGCATGAGCGCAGAGCTTTTTCTCCATTTCTCCACTTAATTTTTTTGCAATTACTTTGACAAAGTTCTGATGTTAGAGGAATCCAGATGAGCTGTTGGGTGCTGCATTTTGTCCCATTTGTACAGCGAGTGAGCTCCCATTTTGGTTGAAAACAAATGTTTTGCGTTACCCCCGCGAGACCACAGGCATTCTTATTTGATCAAACACACATGCAGACAAAAAAAAAAAGTGGAACACTTCTTTTATTTTAGTGTTGCCGGGCATGCGGAGATCACGTAGGGTTTGTGTACAACCGCCACCTGCTTGTGTCTGTGATTTTGGCTTTACAAAGTGACAAAATGGCACCGGGTACTCCGGTTTCCTCCCACATTCCAAAAAAACATGCTAGGTTAATTAGCGACTCCAAATTGTCCATAGGTATGAATGTGAGTGTGAATGGTTGTTTGTCTATATGTGCCCTGTGATTGGCTGGCCACCAGTCCAGGGTGTACCCCGCCTCTCGCCCAAAGACAGCTGGGATAGGCTCCAGCACCCCCGCAACCCTCGTGAGGATAAGTGGCAGAAAATGAATGAATGAGTTCTCCTCCTATTTTGTGTGGAAGTGGTAACATTTTGGCTTCTAATTTTGTCTTTCCCCACCCTTGGCCATCTTTGTATGGAGTTTGCATGTTCTCCCCGTGCATGTGTGGGTTTTGTCCGGGTACTCCGGTTTCCTCCCACATTCCAAAAACATGCTAGGTTAATTAGCGACTCCAAATTGTCCATAGGTATGAATGTGAGTGTGAATGGTTGTTTGTCTATATGTGCCCTGTGATTGGCTGACCACCAGTCCAGGGTGTACCCATGCCTCTCGCCCGAAGGCAGCTGGGATAGGCTCCAGCACCCCGCGACCTCGTGAGGAAAAAGAGGTAGAAAATGAATGAAAGTTTACTATATGTGCATATTTACATTTCCTCAGTCACATGACTAGTTACTTCCTGTATGATATCGAGGAAGACCTTATTAACATGTCTGATATGCAATAATGCAAGTCTTGATTTGAGGCAAAAAATCCAGTCACAAGTTGCAGCAGTATTTCATTTCCTGTTTTCTCTCTGTGGTATAAAATGTAAAAAGAAAAGGAAGTACAGTAAACCTCGGATATATCGGACTCGGGTATATCGGAAATTCGCTCACAACGGACAGATAAAAAAGAACCGATTTTTCTGTAATGCATTTCCAATAAAAATTCATTGCATATATCGGATTTTTTATAACGGATTTCGCCTATTTCGGACAAAATCTCCAGTCCCGTTCCAATGCATTTCCATTAAATTTCCCTCGCATATATCGGATGGCCGCATCGTGGCGCTCCGATTCGCTGAATCGTGAATCGCCGCTATACGACGTCATTTGCAGCGTTGCAGCGTTACCTGCGCGTCCAGGTACATTGGAAACATAGTCAAGGAAGTGCCTTTTTTATAATGGATAAAATCCGATTTACGCATATGCCGGATATAAATCCGATATATGCGTAAAACGGACATTTTCCGGTATACGCATATAACGGATTTCGCTTATATCGGACAAAACCAGTGGGAACAATTGAATCCGATATATCCGAGGTTTACTGTATCTTTTTTTTTTGATAGGACATCAATCCATCACCGCATGGTATGAAGTGATTGTGTGCAAGAAAGCAACAAATCTATTCCTAGTAGGCTGTGATAATGGACAATGTTGACAACTAAATGGGTTTAGAAGGAAGCAAGGTTGTAAAAAAATGTTTTTTTGGGGGTTTTTTTTGCATAAAGAACAATTAGGAGTAATGTTTGTGGAGGCTTTGTTAGACAGCATGCTGGTGGACCGGCCCAGTGGACTGAAAAGCTATTTGGGATGTCTCTTTATTCATCCAAAGTGAGCCTCCTGCTGAGCCTGTGAGCTGTCACTGACAGGACGGCCTTCCTCACACACAAGCGGGGCCGGACGGACGGTTGATGTAAACAAGGCTTTCAGGGACCTCATTAAATGCCATACTTTCTTTGGGAAATCTTTTACATTCACGGTGGAAAAACGTGACATTTTTGTCCCTCAATTCAAAGAACTGTTTCCGTAAGAAGTAGCCAGATTGTAGTTTTGGATCCATTTATATTTCACAGTGTTCGTGTTTTTTTAAATGTCATCAACACTATTAAAGACTCAATAGTGTCATATTAAAAAAAGACCACCTTCTGGTTTTGCCATGAGTTTTATCTTCAATTCAACACTAAAGACTTTTTGTAAAATACTTTTATGTGATTCTTGCCATTACTGTTTCCAAAGACACAATGTGGGCAGTGACATCAATATCTTCCTTTCCAACACCACCTTCTGGTTTTGCCATGAGTTTTATTTTCAACACTAAAGACTCTTTCTTTGTAAAATAGTGTCATATTTAAAAAAAAAGATGAATTATTAATTATTGCTCCCACCTGGCATGTCATTTATGAGTGGAACTTTAGTTCACATCATTAATTTGTTCCGGAAAATCAAAACCAAATAAATGTTTCTCTTCAGAAATAATGGAAATCAAATTAATTTCTTCCAGAAAAACGGTTACTTTTACGTGATTCTTGCCATGACTGTTTCCAAAGACACAATGTGGGCAGTATTTCCAATATTTTCCTCTGCAACACCACCTTCTGGTTTTGCCATGAGTTATATTTTCAATTCAACACTAAAGACTCTTTGTAAAATACTTTCATGTGATTCTTGCCACGACTGTTTCCAAAGACACAATGTGGGCAGTGACATCAATATCTTCCTTTCCAAGACCACCTTATGGTTTTGCCATGAGTTTTATCTTCAGTTCAACACCAAAGACTCTTTGTTTTTAGTGTTTGTCTTTTCAGAAATAATGGAAATCAAATTAATTTATTCCAGAAAAACGGTTACTTTTACGTGATTCTTGCGACTGAGATCAATATCTTCCTCTCCAACACCACCTTCTGGTTTTGCCATGAGTTTTATCTTCAGTTCAACACTAAAGACTCTTTGTAAAATAGTATCATATTAAAAAAGATGAATTATTAATTATTACTCCCACCTGGCATGTCATTTATGAGTGGAACTTTAGTTCACGTCATTAATTTGTTCCAAAAAATCTGGGAAAAAAAAACAAATAAATGTTTCTCTTCAGAAATAATGTACATCAAATCAATTCCTTCCAGAGAAACGGTACCTTTTACCTTAATTAATGACGTGATTCTTGCCACAACTGTTGTCAAAGACACAATGTGGGCAGTGACATCAATATCTTCCTCTCCAACACCACCTTCTGGTTTTGCCATGAGTTATATCTTCAATTCAACACTAAAGACTCTTTGTAAAATACTTTTATGTGATTCTTGCCACGACTGTTTCCACAGACACAATGTGGGCAGTGACATCAATATCTTCCTCTCCAACACCACCTTCTGGTTTTGCCATGAGTTATATCTTCAATTCAACACTAAAGACTCCTTGTAAAATACTTGTATGTGATTCTTGCCACAACTGTTTCCAAAGACACAATGTGGGCAGTGACATCAATATCTTCCTCTCCAACACCACCTTCTGGTTTTGCCATGAGTTATATCTTCAATTCAACACTAAAGACTCTTTGTAAAATACTTTTATGCGATTCTTGCCACGACTGTTTCCAAAGACACATATGTGCCCTGTGATTGGCTGGCGACCAGTCCAGGGTGTGAAGACAGCTGGGATAGACTCCAGCACCCCCTTGTGAAGATAAGCGGTAGAAAATGAATGAATGAATCATCCTTTAGCAGACTATTATCATTTTTTTTTATTAATAAACATCCCTGTCTGAGACACTCTACTTGTAATTATGCAGTTATAAATAAATAACTTTGATGATAATTCATTTCTGTTGCGGTTGAGGTTAATTTAAATAGTACAAACAAGTCAGTATGAGTCCTATAACGACACCAATCATGTGATTTACAGTCCTAGCTCAGCGAGTAGACAAATAAGACTCCTTGGCACAGACAAGTGACATTTTTTTTAAGTATCACTCCTCCACAGAGTTGTCTGTCAGTCATGTTCATCATCTTGTTGATGGACGAATGCTTTCTTTCCTGGGTTGGCTTTGCGTGCTGGTTCATGCGTTTGAGGCGGTGCAGGTGCGAGCAGTAAATATTAGCTTTTCAAATGAGGGTGGCCACCCTGGGATTATACTTGAAGGCCAAATTGAGAGGATTTCTAGCTCCTTTCTGATGTTGGCTGCTCACCAGCAGCAGCAGCAGGCAGACTTGGTCACATATCCCAAACATTAAGTGACCATTCAGTTTGGATCCTGGTCTCGTCTGGTGGGATTGGGAGGAGCAGAGGAAGGGCTCTGGGTTCACCTTGTGTGTAAACAGCCCACAGTGTTGTGGGTCTCGCTGCACATCCACAGACAGACAGACAGACAGGCGGGGATGTTCTGCTAAGCCTGCAGCCACAGGAATGCTTAAAATAAGAAGGGGTGTCACTTTTTCCAAAAAGATGTCAATCCAGGAAGCTGCATATTTGTGAACAAAATACATGTTAGGAATAGCGTGTTGGTTTTACGAAGACAATATGGACTTAAATCTTAAAACCAATCGTTTCAGAGCATTTTCTTCTGTTGCCGTGGTGATCATGGATCACCTGTTTTCCCACTAGCTTCCTTGCTAACACGCCTGTTCCCAACAGGCGCTACAAAACTCCGGTTTCCTCCCACATTCCAAAAACATGCTAGGTTAATTAGCGACTCCAAATTATCCATAGGTATGTATGTGAGTGTGAATGGTTGTTTGTCTATATGTGCCCTGTGATTGGTTGGCGACCAGTCCAGGGTGTACCCCGCCTCTCGCTCGAAGACAGCTGGGATAGGCTCCAGCACCCCCGCGACCCTTGTGACGATAAGCTGTCGAAAATGAATGAATGTTGCCTCTGTTGCACGGCAGTCAAGTGGTTAGCGTGCAGGCCTCACAGCTAGGAGACCTGAGTTCAATTCCACCCTCGGCCATCTCTGTATGGAGTTTGCATGTTCTCCCCGTGCATGCGTGGGTTTTCTCCGGGTACTCCGGTTTCCTCCCACATTCCAAAAACATGCTAGGTTAATTAGCGACTCCAAATTGTCCATAGGTATGAATGTGAGTGTGAATGGTTGTTTGTCTATATGTGCCCTGTGATTGGCTGGCCACCAGTCCAGGGTGTACCCCGCCTCTCGCTCGAAGACAGCTGGGATAGGCTCCAGCACCCCCGTGAGGATAAGCTGTAGAAAATAATGAATTAATGATCCAGATATTTTAATAATTCCGGATACTATGATGCAGAATATGAAAAAAATCGGGAACCTTTGGAATTTTCAAAGATAGTGGGCTAGGTTTTATTGATAAGATGTGTAGCGAAGCCTTTTTTTTGTATATATAAAGTTGAAATATCAAAGAGAAAAAGACATTTGAAGTCGTAATATTTAGAATATTATGAGAAACAAGCAGAAAAACAATGAAAAAGTTATGATGATATGAGAAAGAAGTCAAAATATGTGAATGAATTCATCATTAGAAGAAAATTTACAAGTTGGAAAATTAAACAAAACAGCAAAAATGGGAGAAAAACAGCTGTTTTTAAAAGAATATAATAAAAATAATGAGAAAAAAACTTGTATTCCAACAGGAAAAAAAGTCAAATTTTTACCAGAAAAAAGCTGTAAAATGGGGAGGGGGGGGGTCATTTTAGGAGCATAAAATATTGATAGTTGAAAGAAAAAAAACATAAAAAATAAAGGATTTTGGGGGGAAATTAGGTTGAGGAAAAAGTTATAATGCGGGAATAAAGTCAAAATATTACAAAAAGAAAAGTTATGGAAGAAAGTTGAAATATTTCAGAAAAAAATCCCCACCAAAAATTATTTTAAAAAAAGACAAAACACCAAGTAATTCAGTATTTTAAAATACTTATAATTTATTCCTATAAAAAATATGAATTAATAGGAATTAAATTTCCTTATACTGCACATATGGAGACTGTAATGACAGTAGTGACAATATGATGTCTTATATCTGCAATAAAGTCCTCATCTGGTAGAATTCCCACGCTATTTGTAAGGGAATTGCTTTCTGGAGTTCAAGTGGTCTGCATTGCAGCACATCAGCACGGATCAATGATGTCAATTAGCAAAATCAATGCAAGATCCAAGCAGACATTCCCGCACAAATGCCGTACTTTTGCATGAATAGAACATGTTCAAAAAAACAATTTTGCTTCCGTTGAATAGTACTGAGTGCCATGCGTTGCAAAATCCCAATTTCAATCCTAGAACGGTACAACAGTAGCACGAAAGTTTGATGTCAAACACATCAAACTTCAATTTGTTTGTGGCGTTTTTTGGATGAATGAGGTGTGGAGTGGAATGTCCTAAAAATCTTGGGAAAGCACAATCAGAAAGAGTCATTCGTTCGTGTCCCGCTGCCAACCTGAGCTCGTTTCCATGCGCACATTCCCGCAAGGAATGATGCAGAAAAAAAAAAAAAAACCTTGATGGAGGAATGTGTTACGAGCCGACCGCAGACGGCACTAATTTCTCCCACTTTCGATCCATCCATCACTTCAGTTCCTGGAATGTCGACTGATTGTGTTCTCTTAAGGAGTTTTGGGTGTCAAGTTGCTGCGTGATGATGGTGTTTTTTTTTTTATTATCTCTGTTATTATTATTTATTATCTCTGCTTCTCTCGTCAACTGCTCTCACATATTGATCGATGTTGTTTCTCACACTTTGTGTGTGTTTTTATGTTGTTGCTTGAACTCATAAAACACAATGATGGAAAAAAAAATATTGATAACTGATCAATGCAGTGTATTCCGGCAAGGCGTTGGATTTCATAGAAATATAAAACAGGAGTGGGCGGCACGGTGGTCTAGGGGTTAGCGCGCAGACCTCACAGCTAGGAGACCAGGGTTCAATTCCACCCTCGGCCATCTCTGTGTGGAGTTTGCATGTTCTCCCCGTGCATGCGTGGGTTTTCTCCGGGTACTCCGGTTTCCTCCCACATTCCAAAAACATGCTAGGTTAATTAGCGACTCCAAATTGTCCATAGGTATGAATGTGAGTGTGAATGGTTGTTTGTCTATATGTGCCCTGTGATTGGCTGGCCACCAGTCTAGGGTGTACCCCGCCTTACGCCCGAAGACAGCTGGGATAGGCTCCAGCACCCCCCGCAACCCTCGTGAGGAAAAGCGGTAGAAAATGAATGAATGAATGAATAAAACAGGAGTTATGACTGGTAATAAATGCAAATGTTGATGTTTAATGCCTTAATTTGTTGTATAAAATCGCCGGCCTCATCTTATTTTGGGTGTTCCTTACACTCATCGCACAGTAAAGAGCTGTATTAAAAAAAAACTGTCTTCAGAAAAATAATGCAGTTAAAAAAAACAACAACAACCAAAAAGCTAATGCTAAAGACAACATAATGCCATGTCATCGGCAAGGTCATTCCGGACTAAAGTACTCCTCTAGCCTTCTATTAATGCGCTTTCTATTTTTTGTCATAATTTTTTCTATCAATTCATTCATTTTCTACCGCTTATCCCAGCCAATCACAGGGCACATACAGACAAACAACCATTCACACTCACATTCATACCTATGGACAATTTGGAGTCGCTAATTAACCTAGCATGTTTTTGGAATGTGGGAGGAAACCCACGCATGCACGGGGAGAACATGCAAACTCCACACAGAGATGGCAGAGGGTGGAATTGAACCCTGGTCTCCTAGCTGTGAGGCATGCGTGCAAACCACTCGTCCTCCGTGCAGCCTCTGTCATTTCAATCAATATCAAAAATGTGTTTTGGAGATGATAACTAAGCCTGACAATGATAGAGGAACTCAATGATGTGATGATGTGGGGGAAGTGTAACCATGGTAACTGAAGTTTTATGGAGACAGGAGTAACAATCCGTGGAAGACATAATCTCTCTTGCAAAATAACAAAAAAAAAGCACCTCTTACTCTAACTTGGTTGAAGGAAATAAGGTGCTGGAGCCTATCCCAGCTGTCTTCAGGAGAGAGGTGGGGTACACCCTGGACTGGTGGCCAGCCAATCACAGGGCACATATAGACAAACAACCATTCACACTCACATTCATACCTATGGACAATTTGGAGTCGCTAATTAACCTAGCATGTTTTTAGATGGCCGAGGGTGGAATTGAACCGTGGTCTCCTTGCTGTGAGGTCTGCGTGCTAGCCCGTGAGATTTTTTTTTTTTTTTTTTGGCCAAGAGATAAAGTTGTGTGTGACGCTTGAGAAACTTGTAGTTCACTCATGATGGACACAAGTGAGATTTTATTTTATTTTATTTTATTTTATTTTATTTTATTTTATTTTATTTTATTTTATTTTATTTTATTTTATTTTATTTTATTTTATTTTATTTTATTTTATTTTATTTTATTTTATTTTATTTTATTTTATTTTGAGATTTCTAGATGGATTGGTAGATGGTTGATGATTGTCAAGTGTGCAAGTTTGCGTGCTTCAGGTCTGTTAAATTCATTGCATCTGTGTCTCTCATCTCCGCAGGAGTCGGAAGATTCAGATCCGGAACATTCCCCCTCATCTACAGTGGGAGGTGAGGTGTGTGTGTGTGTGTGTGTTCAAACAATATGAAGTAAAGCATTGACAGGATGTCCATGAGGAGGTCCTTGGGAACAATGGCAGACTAAAAAAAACAAACAAACAAATGTCACCTTAATTCGGCCTGGGATGGTGGAGTTATTCATTCATTCAGTCATTTTCTACCGCTTATCCTCACGGGGTGGTGCTGGAGCCTATCCCAGTTCTCTTCGAGCGAGAGGCGGGGTACACCCTGGACTGGTGGCCAGCCAATCACAGGGCACATATAGACAAACAACCATTCGCACTCACATTCATACCTATGGACAGTTTGGAGTCGCTAATTAACCTAGCATGATTTTAGATGGCCAAAAGTGGAATTGAACTCGGGTCTTCTAGCTGTGAGGCCTGCGTGCTAACCACTCAACCACCGTGCAGCCCAGGATGTATGAAGTGGCTGGCCACCTGTCCAGGGTGTACCCCGCCTCTCGCCTGAAGACGGCTGGGATAGGCTCCAGCAACCCCCCGCGACCCTTGTGAGGAAAAAGCGGTAGAAAATGAATGAATGAATGAATACTTCTCCTTCTGATTATTACTACTAAAAAGTAGTAAAAGTAGTAAAAAGTACACAAAAATGACCCATTAACCAGTGACGTCATTAGGCATATTTTAGGGGGGCTTCATTTTTTTTTTTTTATTAATTTTGTTTTTTTTTTTTTACAAAAAAATCTGACAAATTTCATGTAATAGGGCAAAAGCAGGCTAATACTAGCCTACTACTACAAGTAGTAATACTAGTAGTAGTAGTAATACTAGCCTACTACTACTACTAGAAGTAGTAGTAGGCTAGTATTAGCCCTACTACTACTACTACTAGAAGTAGTAGTAGGCTAGTATTAGCCCTACTACTACTACTACTACTAGAAGTAGTAGTAGGCTAGTATTAGCCCTACTACTAGTACTAGAAGTAGTAGTAGGCTAGTATTAGCCTGCTTTTGCCCTATTACATGAAATTTGTCAGATTTTTTTGGTAAAAAAAATAACAAAATTAATATTTTAGGGGGGCTTCATTTTTTTTTATTATTAATTTTGTTTTGTTTTTTTACAAAAAAAATCTGACAAATTTCATGTAATAGGGCAAAAGCAGGCTAATACTAGCCTACTACTACTACTACAAGTAGTAATACTAGTAGTAGTAGTAATACTAGCCTACTACTACTACTAGAAGTAGTAGTAGGCTAGTATTAGCCCTACTACTACTACTACTAGAAGTAGTAGTAGGCTAGTATTAGCCCTACTACTACTACTACTAGAAGTAGTAGTAGGCTAGTATTAGCCCTACTACTACTACTACTAGAAGTAGTAGTAGGCTAGTATTAGCCCTACTACTACTACTACTAGAAGTAGTAGTAGGCTAGTATTAGCCCTACTACTACTACTACTAGAAGTAGTAGTAGGCTAGTATTAGCCTGCTTTTGCCCTATTACATGAAATTTGTCAGATTTTTTTGTAAAAAAAACAAAATTAATAAAAAAAAAAATGAAGCCCCCCTAAAATATGCCTAATGATGTCACTGGTTAATGGGTCATTTTTGTGTACTTTTTTTGTACTAAATTACTGACACTTTCTTGTCTCCGTTAGGACTTTGATGGCCTGCTTGCTCAATATGGTACTGTAGAAAACGTGGAACAAGGTACACAACTCTTCCATGTTTTCCTTTATTGACTTGAATACATACGTACATCACTGCCTGTGATTATGTAAATTATGTCATTGTTATACAGTTTTTCCTTATGCAGGGAAATCCTTGTTTACGTAACCTCAAATGCATCATGCATTTCTTGTCTTCCTCTTCTTTCATAGTCAACACTGACACAGAAACGGCAGTGGTGAATGTTACGTACGCAACCAAGGAGGAAGCTAAAGAGTAAGTGTTGGTGCTTTATTTATACGGAGCAGCAGTTCAATTGCAAAGTCAGGTTGTTGTGTGCTGAATTTAATTATGATATTTTTTTACCTTTCTCACCAGTCCAAATACTTCCTCTTTGTTCCTCCATCCTGCAGAGCTATTGAGAAGCTGACAGGCCAGCAGTGTGACGACTACTCTTTCAAGGTGTCCTACATCATGGACTCAGACGCCGCTCCGCCCGTTCAGGCTCCTCGAGGTCGACGCGGTGGTGGTGGTGGTAGATTGTCACGGGACCAAGAACCGTCTCAGCCCGGGCCTTCTGGAGGCTTCAGCGTCCCGCGGCCTCGCCAGCAACACGACTTCCCCCTGCGCATGCTCGTGCCCACGCAGTTCGTGGGCGCCATCATCGGCAAGGAAGGACTCACCATTAAGAACGTCACCAAGCAGACGCAGTCAAAGTAAGGATAAATGATGACCATCGTGCTTTCTGCTTCTTTTTATGTTTGGACTAAGTTAGATCTGCGTTTGCCATGTTGCTAATTTTAGATACGTTATTAGAAACTGCATACAGGAAGTTGCAAGGTCACAAAAGTCCTTGCATCATGGTAAATGGTAATGGTTTTCACAGTTCCACATGTCCAAAAGGAGTAGGAAGAAGCAAAGCTTAATAAATCCTACCCCTCCATCTGGTAATTTTACAATCAGTAACTGTTACATTTGTTCACTTCCTGCTTTCATAATATATATTTTTTAATTTTAATTTTAATTTTAATTTTAATTTTAATTTTAATTTTAATTTTAATTTTAATTTTAATTTTAATTTTAATTTTAATTTTTATTTTTATTTTTATTTTTATTTTTATTTTTATTTTTATTTTTATTTTTAATTTTAATTTTAATTTTAATTTTTATTTTTATTTTTATTTTTATTTTTATTTTTATTTTTATTTTTATTTTTATTTTTATTTTTATTTTTATTTTTATTTTTATTTTATGACATTTTTAGCTAATTGGTTATTTTTAGTCTTATGCATTATTTTAGCTGTTTGATATAGATGAACTATATCAGCAAGTTGAATTATTTGTGATTTTAGAAATAAGGAGTTAGTATGTTCTCTGTAGGCGGCATTATGAATTATCCTTACTGGCCTTTTTTGCAGTACATTGCAGCACATGCTTTATTTATGTCATCTTCCTGACAGAGTTGACATCCACCGAAAGGAAAACGCAGGGGCGGCAGAGAAGCCAATCACCATCCACTCCTCTCCCGAAGGCTGCTCGTCGGCCTGTCGCATGATCCTGGACATCATGCAGAAGGAAGCCAACGAGACCAAGACGTGAGTCGTAATTCAATTCCCGTTCACTCCAGCGTGGCGAGCTTCCTGGAGGAGATTAGCTATAACGTCTGCAGGCTATAATCTTATCCTTTAACCTGCCTGCACACCTTTTAATCTCAGCGTGCATTCTCCCCCCACCCCCCCCAGCTTGGACCACTAACACAGTAAACACACTAAAGACACTCACACAGGCCAACACGTGACCACGGCTTAGTGGTAAAGAAAGATGGCCGATATATCTAATTGGGTTTGACACTTTTGAACGGCACTTTTAACAGTATGCATACTTTTTGATGGAATAAATGTATTTCAAAAGCTTATAATAGTGACATTATTACACAATAAATAGTAGAAATTGAAGCTTTCATAAATGTCTGTATGGGCACTATTAGTTGAATGAAACATATATTGGATTAATTTTATTTATTTATTTTTTTTTACCTTATTTGTTTTAGCATTCCCTCACCGATGATGCAATGGATGTTGATTACCCCTTTTTTAAATTTTTTATTTTTTACCCTTTTTTTAAATTTACATACAATACATGATCATTTTTAACATAACCCCATAGTAAGTAGTCCAGGGCAGATACAGTATACATATATGGTGCATTATTATTTATTATTATTATTAAGTTATTAATGTGTCCACATGGTGGCCCACACAGTCAAGTGATCGGGAAGACCTTGGTTCGATTCTCCGCTTGGTGTGGAGTTTCCATGTTGTCCCACATTCCCAAAACACGTATGTTAGGTTAATTGGCGACTCCAAATTGTCCATAGGTATGAATGTGAGTGTGAATGGTTGTTTGTCTATATGTGCCCTGTGATTGGCTGGCCACCAGTCCAGATGTGTACCCCGCCTCTCGCCCGAAGACAGCTGGGATAGACTCCAGCTACCCCCGTGACCCTCATTAGGATAGTTGTTGACCTGTGACCCTTGTGAGGATATAATAAATGGATGGAGTTACATCATAATTGTTAACTAGAAAATGTATGTATGACATCATCATCATTATTATTATGATGGGATGATATTATGATGACTGTAAAAAAAAAAACAAAGTTCATGTCCATCCTCGCGTTAACGTTCCAAGACACACCACAGTTACAGCCAGTTGTTTTGCGTAACGAGTGTGTGTACGTGTGTGTAGATAGATAGATAGATAGATAGACTCCCTTTATTGTCATTGCACAAAAACACAGTAGTGAAATTGCCAACGAAATGTCGTTGCCTGGCTCCCATATAATAACAGACACAAAAGAAGATAAGTAATAATAAATAATAATAATAATAATAATAATGTGGAGAATAAATAGATATAATAGACACCAAATATGAACAACATAATGTAAAGTGCAGCGTGAACAGTAAATTGCCCAAATAATTTAAATAATTAAATAAATAATAATAATGTAAGTAAGGTAGAGGGGCTTATTTGGCATTCAGCAGTCTGATGGCCAGGGGGAAGTAGCTGTCTCTGAACCTGGTCGTCCTACAGCGGATGCTGCAGAACCTTCTCCCCGATGCCAGGCGAGAGAACAGTCCATGCTGGGGGTGTGTGGGGTCAGAGCAGATCCGATGGGCTCTAGATACACACCGGCTGTTTGCTATGTCCTTAATGGGGGGGAGTTGGGTCCCGATGATCTTCTCCGCTGTCCTCACCACTCTCTGCAGTAACGTCCAGTCCGAGGCCTTGCAGCTCCCAGACCAGACGGAGATGCAGTTGGTCAGCAGGCTCTCGATGGTCCCTCTGTAGAAGGTGGTAAGGATAGGAGGGGAGAGGGAGGCTCTTTTCATCCGCCGCAGGAAGTGCAGTCGCTGCTGTGCCTTCCTCGCCAGAGCGGAGGTGTGGAGTGACCAGCCGAGGTTGTCTGTGATATGCACCCCCAAGTACTTGGTTGTGTTCACAACTTCTACGGCTGTGTCGTTGTACCTGTTATATGTATATATGCTTCATATTTCATATTTAATTCACTAGCAAGATCCCATAGTGTATATACTGGTCATATATTCATTCATTCTTTCATTTTCTACCGGGTGCTGGAGCCTATCCCAGCTGTCTTCGGGCGAGACTGATCACCAGCCAATCACAGGGCACATATAGACAAACAACCATTCACACTCACATTCATACCTATGGACAATTTGGAGTCGCTAATTAACCTAGCATGTTTTTGGAATGTGGGAGGAAACCGGAGTACCCGGAGAAAACCCACGCATGCACGGGGAGAACATGCAAACTCCACAGAGGGTGGAATTGAACCCTGGTCTCCTAGCTGTGAGGTCCGCGCGTTAACCACTTGAGCGCCGTGCAGCCCTGGTCATATATCTAATTTCATATTTGATATTATCTTGTAAACTGTATTGTATATAATCCTGGGTTAAATTGTTAAACTGTTATTACTTGGTTGTTTATGTTGTTTATTTTTAGATTGTTTATTTTTTACTGTTGAACTGGTCCTGTCAATGTCAATTTCCCCACTGAGCGACGAATAAAGTTATATCTAATTTAATCTAATCTACAGGACGGAGGACATCCCTCTGAAAATCCTGGCCCACAACAGCCTGGTGGGCCGCCTCATTGGGAAAGAGGGCCGTAACCTGAAGAAGATCGAAGAGGAGACAGGGACCAAGATAACCATCTCCTCGTAAGTCACACACACACCACATAAACGCGGCCATCATGGCACCTTGGAGACAACATAGGCAATATCGGCTAAACATTTTCACACTGGAATTGAAAATAAAGACTTCGTCCCTCCGCTTTATGCCTTCTGTGGAAGTATTTCATTTCTTAACAAACTACAAAAATGTATATATAGTGCAAAAAAGTGTGTTATGGGAAATGTAGGCTGTATAATCTGGAAAGAATGTTATTTTTATTATAAAGGATCAGGCAAAATGATATGATATATTTGTAGGTTAAATAAAACGCAAATAAAGTAAAGTACATATAATTAAATTTTGTTTTTATTATGTTTTAAAAATTAAATCAGTTCCGGCGTTGTCAGGTCGGCCGGTTGATTTTGGTGTCAATGCAGATCCAGTAGCTCTGAAGTTGGTAATCCATAACAAGATGGTTTGGAGCTGGTACGGGATCATGTCTACCTAGATGGAAGTGCAAACGGAACGCTTGTTGTGTTGCAGTTTGTTTTGATAAACGTTTCTACAATGAAAGCGCCATGCTTACAAGTCTAATTCATGGCAGCAACTGAAAAAGAAACAAAAAAAATGGCATTATAAAGAAACTAAGCAAAATAGCATTTTATGTACTTTACTTTATTTGCGTTTTATTTAACCTACAAATGTGTCAGATCATTTTGCCTGTCTATGTATTTTCATAACAAGCAGCCTTTTAGCTTGCCACTATCTATCTATCTATCTATCTATCTATCTATCTATCTATCTATCTATCTATCTATCTATCTATCTATCTATCTATCTATCTATCTATCTATCTATCTATCTATCTATCTATCTATCTATCTATCTATCTATCTATCTATCTATCTATCTATCTATCTATCTATCTATCTATCTATCTATCTATCTATCTATCTATCTATCTATCTATCTATCTATCTATCTATCTATCTATCTATCTATCTATCTATCTATCTATCTATCTATCTTTCTTTCTTTGGCTCCATTTTGGGTTTTTGAGTACATTTTTGAAATTTTTATTTTCGAAAATGAAAACACTTTTTTGTGTCTTTACTTTATTTGCGTTTTATTTAACCTACAAATGTGTCAGATCATTTTGCCTGTCCATGTATTTTCATCACAAGCAGCCTTTTAGCTTGCCATTATTTATCTATCTATCTTTCTTTGGCTCCATTTTGGGTTTTGAGTAAATTTTCGAAATTTTTATTTTCGAAAATAAAACCACTTTTTTGTGTCTTTACTTTATTTGCCTTTTATTTAACCTACAGATCATTTTGCCTGACCCTGTTATATACATCTATAATATATTTTTGATATAATGAAGTAAAGCTGTGGAATTCAAAGTGTGAAGTGGCATTGGGTAACTGTCGATGGATATGATAACGCAACGTCTTTGGCGCTACTTGCTTGCCTCAATTTCCAACTATAAGACACAAATTCAATGAATTCAACATCGCTCTTGCAAAGTGCTCCGTTCGTCATTAACTTGTGTGTGGAATCCAATTAAAATGTCTTCTGATAAAATATAAACAAAATATGACTTTTTTTTCCCCCCTCTTCCTCTTCTATATTGCATATTAATTTTACACATTTGTATGCAACCGTCTAGGTTACAAGACTTAACCATTTACAACCCAGAAAGGACCATCACGGTGAAGGGGAGCTTGGAGACGTGTTGTAAAGCGGAGGCGGAGATCATGAAGAAACTGAGGGAGGCCTACGAGAACGACATTGCTGCTATAAATGTGAGTGTATGTGTGTGTATGTGTGTGTGTGAGACCAACAAGTGGGCATCACTGTATCTTATATGACAACAAGGTTGCGCCATACATAAGTGTAAACATAGTAATTAGTAGCAGCTGTTGGTAAACAGAGAGCAATCACTTAATGGCTGGAACTGGAGCGTGCCAAGCGCCGCTTGTCTGCCTCTTTCACGGAGCCTCTGAGTCACACCCGCCTTCCCCGCTGTGCACGACGTCTGAATCCTCGCTGTAATAATACAACTGCGGTTCCCAGCATCCATCATCATTTTTTTTTTTTTTTTTTTACCGTGCAGTTCCCCTTTAAGGACAAAAGTGACTGCATAAACGTTGTGAGTAGCTTTGCCATGTGAGGTTAATAACAGAATAGCAATGAGCCAGCTTTTAAAAATGAATATCTTAAATAAATGCATTTTCCATTAATTGAGCCGAACCAAAACGGTGAAAAATAGGGGGGAAAAAATCAGAAAATTGCAGCATATCCCCAGGTTGTCATAACAGTAAATGCCTAAACAATAAATGACTTTATTACAAAAAGTCAGTAATGTTTACATAATGCTGAATGTCACATTAGACACATTTGGGATAAATGTGATGTGTATGGTATAGCAACGGGTCCAGGATGTACCCCGCCTCTACCCCGAAGACAGCTGGGATAGGCTCCGGCATACCCGCAACCCTAGTGAGGACACGCTGTGTAAAAAAAAAAAAGGATGTCTGGATAATTCAATATTCCTAAAGTTGTTGATGAAAGAACAGAACACTGATGGAGACATGGTGTGTCTGAGCCCTCCTGCAGAGAGGGATTGTGTATGATAAGGTGTGAGCCCCATCTAGTGTGATTGTGGTGATATTACACATTCGCTATGGATATTCATCATTAACTTAAGGAAAAGGTGAATACAAGCTCAAGTGTCATGACCGCCACCATTACAGAACCTGATTGAGAAGTCTCAGGAGTGGGAAAATTATTCCAAAACAGAACATAAGTAATAATTGCTGCAAAATCGCGTTGATGTTGATGTAACGCCTGCTTGTAATAAACACAACACTATTAAGGATCGACGGATACATCGGCCGGACGATATATCGGGCTGATATTTGCGTTCTTTACTTGAATCGGTATCGGCTGATACGCGCGTGGGTTCTCGGATGTATTTTTCCGCCGCATGATTTACAGACAGGCATCCGCCGGGCAGCTTTTTGTTGCCGGAAGACCCTGCAACACGCGCAGTTCGCGGTACCCCTCCCCCAATGCAAGAGTGGTGAATCACAAGAGTACTTTTTCAACTTATAATTAGCTTCTAACTTTTAAACTTAGTTGAAATATTGTCACTTGTTTTGAAATAGGAAACATTTACCGTTGTAATTAGGGCCCTGTTGATGTAGTTGGAAGCTAATATGTACAGCTGTTACCAACACCGCTTTAATGTCAACGTTGGCAATTCAGTCCCATTGTGTTTGTAGGAGTTTCATTCAGCGAGGTTAAATGCGTGTCGTGTTATCGCGAGACTCTCACACACTTTGAGCTTTAGCGTGCACAACACGAACTTTAATGATGAGAGAAATGTTTTATATCTCGTACTAAATTATGTCAGTGTGATGTGTTTGTGTGTGTGGAGGCGGAGGAGCAGTCATCACATCGAT
This sequence comes from Doryrhamphus excisus, assembly GCF_030265055.1. Taxonomy (NCBI): domain Eukaryota; kingdom Metazoa; phylum Chordata; class Actinopteri; order Syngnathiformes; family Syngnathidae; genus Doryrhamphus; species Doryrhamphus excisus. The sequence goes on from NC_080474.1 coordinate 18,825,000, forward strand.
GCTAGCTAAACTAGCATAAACTAGCTTAAACTACGACAGAATGTTTTGCACGTGGTTGAATATTTATTCCTTTTAAAGTTGATAATGCCGTTTAAATGTGTGTTTCAGAAAGCCAACTGTGTTCAGTGTTTACATTTCGATAAATATTTGTTTAAACTTGAGACCTATAATATTTATCATTATCATTTTTTCATGTAAATTGAGGGAGCAAAAGCAGTAGCGGCCACAAATATCGGCCTAAGCAAAATCGGCCATCGGCTAAAGGTGATGGGGGAAAAAAAACATATCGGTCGATCCCTAAACACTATATCTCTATATCTATATTAAGGGTCTACCGATACAATATATGCGTTCTTTACTTGAATCTGTATCCACCTATACGTGCGAGGGTTCGCCGATATATTTTCCCGCCACATGATTTACAGACAGGCATCACAGTTATCACATCGATGCTAGCTAAAACTTAAACTACCACAGAAAATGTTTTGCACATGGTTGAATATTTATTCCTTTTAAAGTTGATAATGCCGTTTAAATGTGTGTTTAAGAAAGCTGAATCCTACTGTGTTCAGTGTTTACATTTCAATAAATATTTGTTTAAACTTGAGACCTGTAATATTTGTTATCATTGTTATTTTTTCATATAAATTGAGGAAGCAAAATCGGCCATCAGCTAAGGGTGAAAAAATCGGTATCGGCATCGGCCGGAAAAAAAAACATATCGGTCGATCCCTAATCTATATATTATATTATATTATATTAGATCTATATATTAGCAGAGCAGCCAACAGCAGTCATGTTGTGTCCATGTTTGTAGCAATGCTAAAGTCAGGTACCCAAGGTTCCACTGCATGTCAGGTTTCCTCCATTTCTTGTCTTTTCCTCTGCCAGCAACAGGCGAACCTTATCCCAGGCTTGAACCTCAACGCCCTGGGCATCTTCTCCTCTGGTCTGCCAGTGCTGCCCCCTGCTGCTGGACCTCGCGGGGCTGTCTCTCCTGTGGCGCCAGCAGGATACAACCCATTTTTAGTGAGTCTTTCTCTTAATTGCCGTTAAAGCTGCACAAACTTCAAGTGACTTGTTGGTCAATCTGCTGTCCCAGAAGCCTGTGACAGGCTTTGCTCTGCTATTAAAGTAGATCTTCTCGAATGGTTCTCCATCACAGTTCGAATTCCCCCTACCATCCCCTCCAGAGATGAGTCAGTAAAATGGTGTGAAACAAAGCTTGTACTCGCTGCCGGGAGGCTGAGCCAAAGCAGTGTGAGACAGAATGTATTGGTGGGCTTCACAGAGCGTGATTCGCTCTTGACTTCATGCCTTGAAAATTCCCCTCAGCGAGAGCAAAGCCTGGGCCGCGAGTGTGAGTGTGTCTGGGAATGTGTGCGTATGTGCACCACCCTGATCCGCCTTGCTTGTCACTTCACTTGCAGAGTCACTCTTCACATCTCAGTGGCCTGTACGGGGTTCCTCCAGCAAGTGCCATCCCCCACCAGCACTCAGTATGTCCTCCAAAAGCTGCACCACACTGAGTGTTGCCATGGTGACACCGGGCCACAACATCGGGTACTTTACAGTGGTATAGAATTGTACTGCATCAGACTGTTTCTAATACTCTAATTCCTCACATACAGTGTGACCTCGGTTAGTGGACGCCCCGGTTAGCATATTTTTTGGTTAACGCCGAAAAAACACCAAAATGTTGGCTTTGTTTGACACAGCTTTCAATATGACGCAGTGCACTTCTACACCACTGTAAATCACTATATCATGCATCTTATATCATGCTGTAATTCTAGCCTGGGTGCATATGATGGGGCATTAATTGGTGCATTAAGTGCACAGGAAAACAAACCTTGGTGTCTTGGACCACATAAGCATTTATCAAGAAGTGTATTGCGCAACACAGCACACATAAACTGCTTGTATTGTTTCTTAAATTGGCTCATCGTTGTGCATTGTTTGAGGGTTTACAATTGAATGCATCCCATAATCAGTTCACAGTTCCACATGTCCAAAAGGAGTAGGAAGAAGCAAAGCTTATTAAATCCTACCCCTCCATCTGGTACTTTTACAATCAGTAACTGTTAGATTTGTTCACTTCCTGCTTTCCTAATATAATTTTTAATTTTTTTAAAATTTTATTTAATTTTATTTTTTAATTAAAATATTAAAATATTAAAAAAAAATTTTTTTTAATTTTTGTCACGTACCGAAGTATGAGGTGATATGACCATCCAATGACATAATGGGTACCATAGTAAGTGTCAATATAGTGATATGTATAGCACATCATGACTGGTTCAAGACTCTTCATCCTTGTATTTAGCAAACATCAACTGCTTGTATTGTTTCTTGAATTGGCTCATCGTTGTGCATTGTTTGAGGGTCTTACTCAATCCATTCCATAGTTTGATTCCACATACTGAAATGCTATGGCTAGCATAACGTAGTCCTAGCATAGAAGTGTTTCAAATGTACTTCTTCCCTGAGATCATATTTCTCCTCTCTTGTAGAGAAGTATTGGATGACATTTTTAGCTAATTGGTTATTTTTAGCCTTATGCATTATTTTAGCTGTTTGCAGATTAACTAGTATTTGTGATTTTAGAAATAAGGAGTTAGTATGTTCTCTGTAGGCGGCATTATGAATTATCCTTACTGGCCTTCTTTGCAGTACATTTAGCGAATGAAAATTGCTTTTATAGTTATTAGCCCATATTTCCACACAATAAGTAAGATATGGTAGAACCAGAGAGCGATAAAGATAATAATGTTGTACATCAATATGGAGGAAAAACTGCTCAGCCAGCATTAAAGGCTCTAATAACAGTACGGCAAGTGTAACATGAATGGGTTTCACACCAACAGCTGAAAGCTTATGGCATCTAATTGTAAATAGATCGTGCTAATTGTTTTTGGATCAGGTAATAATGAACGCTGGCGGTAGATCGTACTGATGTACCTAATGTTATGGCCAATTAGAGCAATTTAAAATGTGCCTTGTTTTGTTGTAGGAGGGGGAAAAAAAATCAGCTTTTTTTCCCCGAAGGATAAAGCTTCTTAAAACAATAGAATGATTTAAGAGGAGTGGATAAGCTGACCAAAAAAATCCCAAACAGTCCCGCCTCACCATCGGAGCATCACCACCAGAACACCACAACTATGTCTGAATCCAGACTTCCAGCTCTGAGCTGAACTCCGACTCATTAAATCCACTCAATAAAACCACAAGTACGCAAATACACAAGCCCAGACCGCAAAACCTAAAATCCTGCCAAATATTTTTGCTCAAACATATCGTTTGATATGTTTTGACACTTTATGTCAAACATCAATATTCTTAACAACTTGGTTGTTGAATGAGCGTTGAATTACTTCAATTTCCAAAGAAAAATGCCTTTATATTTTTTTAAGTATTTTTCATGCTACTACATAAAAAATGGATGGAAAATATAGATGCCCTGAAATAAGCTGCACTGTCAAACCCAAAGCCCTGAGAGCTACATTGAGATTATATCTGTCAGGTTTTGACAATAACTTTTCTCATGTTTGTCCTCTGAAGAACTCTCAAGTGTGATGTTCGGGTCAATTCGGCTTTTATTCCCTGTCATCTTTTCTTGTCTGCTTTTCAAAGAAGTTCAATAAATGTTTGCTCAAGCTTTTTTTTTTTTTTTTTTTATTTCGTGATGACAGGCTCCAGAACAGGAGGTTGTCTACCTCTTTATTCCAACTCAGGCAGTGGGAGCTCTTATAGGGAAGAAAGGCCAGCACATTAAACAGCTCGCCCACTTCGCTGGAGCCTCCATCAAGGTGCGTTAAAGAAGAGGCATGCAAAACATGGAGCTGACTTAAATGCCGGTGCGATGAGAATAGTGCAAGCACACCGACTTTCTGTTGAAATGTTCTCCTGATTTGCATGCAGATCGCTCCGGCCGAAAGCCCAGATGTCACTGAGAGGATGGTGATCATTACTGGAACCCCAGAGGCTCAGTTTAAGGTAAAAACGATGATGAATATGTCATAAATCTATTTATTTATAAATGGTAAACACCTACTGTTGCCTAGATACCATAAAAGGGAAGGACATAATGACAAAAGGGAGAAGAATTAAGACAATAATATTCACATTTCTTTCATTTTTTATGCATACACACAAAAAAATGAGTTTGTGCTAAATCAGCTAATATTTGTGTGGGTTTTTTGTAAGTAATGATGTTTTTTGCAGTGATAATTACATATTATTAATACTATAATTACAGAAAATATGCCTACTTAGTGCACAGAGGTCGAGTGGTTAGCACGCAAACCTCACAGCCAGGTTATTATGTGCGACCCTCGTGAGGATAAGCAGTAGAAAATGAATGAATGAATGAATCAAAGTTTATGTATTATTTGCCTAAATGAAGTATTTTCAAGAATTCAAATATCAACTAAATTATTATATTTAGTTGGTTCCAGGCTCGACTGTGATAACTGAATTTTCCAATATTAATAAATTGAGTATTTTTTTAGTTAGAGCATTGAAAACCTGTTTAAGACCTTTATTTTAACATTATTAGAGCCCTGTAAACATAAAATAACACCCCTACAGTCATCTTTACACTCATATTACCCAATATAGTAATAATAATAAGACATAACTCATGTTCTCTTGTAAAAACGTTGTGAAACGTGTATCATCTTTTTCATTTTCAAACCTGGTCTCTGCTGCCCCTCTCCTACCCACAGTCTATCCTGGCCTCACCTCACCCTCCTCTTTATTCCAGGCCCAAGGTCGGATATTTGGCAAGCTGAAAGAGGAGAACTTCTTCTCCGGAAAGGAGGAAGTCAAACTAGAGACACACATCAAGGTCCCTTCAACTGCGGCCGGCAGGGTCATCGGCAAAGGAGGGAAGACTGTGAGTTCCATGGTGCTCCTTAACATGATAAATATCCAACAAATATGTAACACTCTGTAATATATATATGTATATAAATATGTATTGCAAAGGCAGAAAAACAGCTCTTGTTGAAAATACACAGACAATTAGCGACTGTTCATTCCAGGTGAATGAGCTTCAGAACCTTACGAGCGCTGAGGTCATCGTACCGCGGGACCAAACTCCAGACGAGAATGATGAGGTGTTTGTGAAGATCAGCGGGCATTTCTTCGCCAGTCAGGTATACCAGCACACAGTCACTTCTTTCTCTTTCGTATGGTCCGTAAGGTTATTAAGTACGCTTTTCATGGAAACTACATTTTGCTTTGACCTATTTTTAGTTATTTTTTTTAATATGGCGTTCATCTTTGCTCACATTTACTGATTTTTACAACTTCCTTGTTTACTCGGTGATAGTAATTACATTGTTTGACAGCTTCAGTTTCAGCTATTGCCAATTGTCCTCCATATGAACATAATGAGAGGGGTGTAATCTTTTGGCACACTTACTGTATGTCAGCCCCAACATGCAATTTAATCTAGGGCTGCATGGTGGACGAGTGGTTAGGGCGGAGGCCACACTGCTTCGAGACCCGAGTTCGATTCCACCCTCGGCCATCTCTCTGCGAAGTTTGCATGTTCTCCCCGTGCATGCGTGGGTTTTTTTCCGGGTACTCCGATTTCCTCAATGGGTGGATTCAATCCCACCCTCGGCTATAACAACACTGCCTTGAAGCTTCCAATAGCTTTCTTAGAAGTCGTTTAATTGTTGTTGTATTGTGTTCTATAGCCTTCCCACGGAAGTTGGCACAGGTGTCAGTGCGATGAATTAAGGGCATTTTCTACAAAAAGTATATGTATTTAGAGGTTTTTGCACTTTTTCCTCACAGATTCAATTTTATTTATACTACAGTTGATATCCTCACAACTAGGAGACCTGAGTTCAATTCCACTCTCGGCTATCTCTGTGTGGGGTTTGCATGTTCTCCCCGTGCATGCGTGGGTTTTTTTCCGGGTACTCCGGTTTCCTCACACATTCTAAAAACATGCTAGGTTAATTGGCGCCTCCAAATTGTCCTTAAGTATGAATGTGAGTGTGAATGGTTGTTTGTCTATATGTGCCCTGTGATTGGCTGGCGACCAGTCCAGGGTGTACCCCGCCTCTCGCCCGAAGACAGCTGGGATGGGCTCCAGCACTCTCCGCGACCGTCTTGAGGATAAGCGGTAGAAAATGAATGAATGAATGAATCTAATTAAGAAGTGGACAAAAAAGAAATTTCATGAACAGTAGCGCAAATCAGAGTTTCTTGGAAACTACAAGGCAGATAATTATAAGCAGCTGGTGGCAAACCTACAAAGCCCTTGGCTGCAAGGGGGTGTACATTATGGGACTGTGAAAAAAGCCACCAAAAACAAAAAGCAAAAGTCTCTCTTGACATATTTTTCCCGTGGCATTCCCAACAGACTGCACAGAGGAAGATCCGGGAGATCATTCAGCAGGTCAAACAGCAGGAACAGAAGCACCAGCGAGGCGCCGCCGGCTCACCGCCACAATCCAAGTGACCAGCAGGAAGCGGCTCCAGCGGGCGCCCAACCCAATGAATGTAGCCCTCCCAAACGGACAGAGACCTCTACCCAGACTTAAGGCCACGGCCCGAGAGGGACACGCGGGGCAGACCAGCAGCGCCGGGATCAAAAACCAAAGAAGTTCACCAAGGAGGGGAATGGAGTGAGAGCCAAAGGCTGTGAGCATTGTGTGCACTGCCAGCCCTGCCACGGCACACAGAGCAGGATACTGATACTGCAAGAGGAACGAAAGCAAAGAGAAGTGTTGTCTTCACAAGGTAAAACAAGAACGAGCACGTCACCCCTGCGTTACATTCTCTTTAGTTGGATTCATTTACTGTAGACCTAACATGAATGATACTGTATTAACACCAGAGTTTATGAGACATGCGTAGAACAAGAGCAAGATGAACTATCCTTAGCAGTATTAATACAGGGTAGAAGAGAATATTGACATTTACAGAGCAGTTCCCCTATTTTGGAAAATGGAAAAAGTACAAGCCCTATCTGGAAACATGATGAATGCTTTTTGTAACAAGCTTGTGTGCACGAGTGGAAGTGTGTGTGTGTGTGTGTGTGTGTGTGTGTGTGTGTGTGTGTGTGAGAGCCAATGTCCCTATGAAATTATTCTCACCATTTTTTTTTATTTCTATCACGCTCTCTCATCAATTGTGTTTTCATTCATTCATTCATTCATTCATTTTCTACCGCTTTTTCCTCACGAGGGTTGCGGGGGTGCTGGAGCCTATCCCAGCTGTCTTCGGGCGAGAGGCGGGGTACACCCTGGACTGGTCGCCAGCCAATCACAGGGCACATATAGACAAACAACCATTCACACTCACATTCATACCTATGGACAATTTGGAGTCGCTAATTAACCTAGCATGTTTTTGGAATGTGGGAGGAAACCGGAGTACCCGGAGAAAACCCACGCATGCAAACTCCACACAGAGATGCCCGAGGGTGGAATTGAACCCTGGTCTCCTAGCTGTGAGGTCTGCGCGCTAACCACTAGACCGCCGTGCCGCCCCAATTGTGTTTTTAAAAGGATAAAAATATTCCAAGGCATGAAATTCCAACCTCTCCAATTCTCTCCCTCCCTCCTGCTATCTTTATGATCCAGTGTGCAATGGATGCCATCTAAAAATATCATCTATCTTTAAATGATTAACACAGAAATGAATACTTTGGACCTGCCGGTCTATAGACTTTTTTTTCAATGTGAGGCCAGAACACTTCCGCTGTCAATCTTCACTATGTGTGTTGTAATGTACATACAGTATGTATTTGCTAATGGAATCAGATGCAAATATTAGGACAACGTTAGGTAAAATGCCGGTCTTCATGTAATACATTGTGGTGGTCAATGGTGACTCACTCCCACCCGTGCCACTGCAAATAGGTTTTGTTGATGGCGGCCATGTTTTCCAACCCATCTTTTACAGGCATGTACTTCACAATCGGGGGCCAGCCAATCACAGGGCACATATAGACAAACAACCATTCACACTCACATTCATACCTATGGACAATTTGGAGTCGCCAATTAACCTAGCATGTTTTTGGAATGTGGGATGAAACCGGAGTACCCGGAGAAAACCCACGCATGCACTGGGAGAACATGCAAACTCCACACAGAGATGACCGAGGGTGGAATTGAACTCGTCTCTCCTAGCTGTGTGGCCTGCGCGCTAACCACTCATCCCAAATTCATTGCATCGTCGGACTGCGGCTAGCAACTAGCGGCATCTTTATGTCAAATTTTCATAACATTCTGTTATATCATAATTACAGCTGCAATGATGACTAGATTAATCAATGCTTGGTCGATGACCCAATTAATCAACAACTATTGCTCCAACTCCTAGCTGTATGGCCTGCGTGCTAACCACTCGAACACCATGCAGCCTTAACTCCTAAACTCCTAATGGAGTTTAACAATAACAGCGCTACCCTGTGGTTTATTTGCATGAAAAATAATAGTCCAATACAAGCAACGCACTGGGCATGTGTGTTGTGACAAATATCTCTTATTTGTATTCGGCGGTTCAAGAGTCTAAATACAAATACACATGGTCTTCGGGTTAAGTGCGAGTTCTATATCTTCCTAGACGGTGATGTTAGTTGAGTTTTGGTGTAAAGAGAAAAAAAAATTAACTTCTGAGTCCCTCACACTGAATACAGTACAATAAAACTTTGCCTGATAGAAGAATTAAAGCAATAGCAACCTTTCTATCGCAATAATAAGACCATGTTGCTTCGTTATTCCAGTCGCTTTCATAGCAGCAGATCCTTGAACATACTCAAGGATACCGTATCGAATCATTTACATCCCTACTTATCGATAAAAACATATTTTTACCTGCGATTAAATTTGATTAATTATGAGTTAACTATGAACAAAATGTGATTAATCCCAACTAAATATTTGAATTGATTGACAGCCCAAGTTGTAATATGTTACATCATGAATTAGTGATATAGTTGTATTCCATTAGCAAATACATGTAGCAGAATTGACGCTAACTGAAGGAGGTGCTTTGATGGTCTATTTGAACGTGTGCACCCTCGCCTTAAGGGGATGCGTCATGGTGGTCGGCCGGGGGGGGGGGTTTAAGTGCGCATTGACGCAAACGTGAAGGTGGGTTGTGGCACTTGAACGACCTGCCGTGTACACTCACTGTGAGCGGGTTTGGCTTGAAACTTCTCTCTTGGCCCCGCGGGGGGGGCTTTCTAAAAGGGTGTGACAGCTGTGAATGTACCATAACACAGCCTTTTTAGAATGGAATAAATACAATCAGCCCTCGCCTTGTCCAGCACAGGCCAGACACGGAGATGGTTACGCTTGAATTTGATTTTCTTTGCTGTTGTTGTTTTTTTTTTTTTTTTTTTTACTGAGCTGAATGACTGACTGCTGTGCAAGTATGCTGGGCATGCGGGTCCCTAATGGAGACCTTGGAAGCTTTTTGCCTTATTTTGTCATCTTTCACTCTTCATTGCAAAGCTTATTGCCACACCTTCCTCCATGTGTGTGTATGTATGCGTGTGTGCATGAGTGTGTGTGTGTATATATACATATATATATATATATATAAATATATATATAAAAAAAGAGAGAGTAATATTTATGAATCTATTTTTTCCTATTTTGTGATGAGAACTATTGATATGAAACAAAAGAAACAAAAGTCCTCTTCTTTTTTTTTTTTTGCCCTCAGTGGGACACTGCCATATTATTTTGAAGGGAAGTGTTTATTTTCTTGAAAATGAATATAAATGAAAACCTGAAAAAAAAAAAACGTGGAGAAGAGTAAAGCGAACCACCGCAGGATGTAAACAGAGCGCGTGTCAGTATTGTGATCTACCTCAGGCTTCAGGGTACCTCAGTCCAATCTTTCATTTCCCCTTCTCCCCCCCACCCCTTTTTTTCCCCCACATTTTGTATGCCTTGTTAACTGATCATTTTGATCATTTTGAATTTCTTTTTTAAATGAAAAGAAGAACAGGAGGGGCCATGTCAACTAGTTCCTCCAGCTTAGTTTAACGTTGTAGTTTTTGCCGTGCAACCTCTTACTGACACTCGCAAAAAAAAAAAAAATTGTGCAAGCACGAGAATGGATCATGAAAGAAACAGGGGTACGCGCTTGTCCAAAGTGGCTTGGGATGGCGATGCTGTGTACTGAATACACCAGGGTGTCCAAAGTGGATTTGCACTCAGGATATTGAAAAAAAAATAATTAATAAACTCAATTCATTACATTGGTCTACACATTTTTGGAACTCGATCTGCTTCCGAGATAAAAGTGGCTAAATCTAATATATGATTGAATATCTGATGAAGAACAGGCTAAAGCATCATTTAAAACAAGTAAGTATCTGAAGGACGCTTCAGATACTTCAGGATTCCACTTTCCTTCTCCATAGCTGAGGATAAGCGTCCTGGTGGAATCCTACCCCGTGCTCATCACTTCTTCAAAAAGTGTATTTTCAGTGACATATTGCAGCCAAGGGCTTTGTAGGTTTGCCACCAGCTGCTTATAATTATCTGCCTTGTAGTTTCCAAGAAACTCTGATTTGTGCTACCGTTCATGAAATTTATTTTTTGTTCATTCATTCATTCATTTTCTACCGCTTATCCTCACGAGGGTGGCATGGGGTGTGCTGGAGCCTATCCCAGCTGTCTTCGGGCGAGCGAGAGGCGGGGTACACCCTGGACTGGTCACCAGCCAATCACAGGGCACATATAGACAAACAACCATTCACACTCACATTCATAACTATGGACAATTTGGAGTCGCTAATTAACCTAGCATGTTTTTGGAACGGGGAGAACATGCAAACTCCACACAGAGATGGCCGAGGTAGGAATTGAACTCGGGTCTCCTAGCTGTGAGGATATCAACTATAGTATAAATAAAATTGAATCTGTGAGGAAAAAGTGCAAAAACCTCCAAATATATGTACTTTTTTTGAAAATGCCCTTAATTCATCGCACTGACACCTGTGCCAACTTCTGTGGGAAGGCTATACAACACAATACAACAACAATTAAACGACTTCTAAGAAAGCTATTGGAAGTTTCAAGGCAGTGTTATTGCCGTAATCAATTTTGTTGTTTGTTTTGTTGATAGCCGAGGGTGGGATTGAACTCGAGTTTCCTAGATGTGAGGTCCGCAAACCACTCACTCATCCGCCGTGCAGCCCTCCAAATTAGATATTTCTGCAAAACAAAACATTTTATGTCAAACCTCTAGCCATAATAAAATGAATATTTTGGAATGTGCAGTTCAGATAGAAGTGGTTGCTTTTAGACACACTGTAGCTTTATTTTACATAAATGTCCTATTTTGACCCAAAACTGTGTCTTATTTTGAAATTATAGCCAATCTGCAATTCTTACTTTTTCTTTATTAGTGACTTAAACCAAGACTAATTTCACTACTTTTGTTCCGGAAGCATTTTGCTTGTAGATCATTGTTAATGTGATATAGTCAGATATGACACTAATTTGCTTTGCCGGCTATATTACAAATTTAAGATGTGGGTGTTTTTTTACTCAGCCTAGCTGACCTACATTGGATTGGATTGTACAAAATGCGGCCCCCGGTGGAAAAAAGTTTGGTCATCCCTGGATTACGCCATCTAAAAAAAATGAAGGAGGGGGGAAAAATGCAAAACTAATAGAAAGTAAACAACTGTACCTCCTAGAAGTAAAATAAAAGGTTTGTAAATTTGTGTTTTGTTAGATGATTTGTTGTAACAATGCTTCTTTGATAGAAATATTATACAATTGGAAAGCCCGATGTGCCAGTTATATGGAACATGAATTTATGGGATGTTTTGTTACGGCGTCCTTATCTTGTTAACACAATGTCAATTGGATTCTCAAAAATGTAAACACAAAACATGTTTTTATAGTTACACATACATTGGTGTGAAAAAGTGTTTGCCCCTCTTTGATGATTCTATATAAATGTATTTCTAAATATAACTTATAATTTTTAAGGGCAAAAAAAATTAATATCCAAACTTACATGGCCATGTGTGGAAAAGATAATAATCATTTTGGAAAAAGGTTATAAATCTATTTCAAACCAGAAATGGCAGAAACATAGGACAGTGGTATACCTTCCCGGGAGTGGCCGACCAATCAAAATGACCCTAAGAGCGCAGTGACGACTCATCTAAGAGGTCACAAAAGACCCCACAACAACAACAAATGGTCTGCATGGCAGAGTTACAAGACAAAAATCACTGCTGAACAAAAATAACAATCAATTTTGCCAGAAATATATTGATATTAATGATAATAATAATACTTTTTTTTGTAAAGCGCTTTTCAGAGTACTCAAAGACGCTTTACAGTGAAGAAAAATAGAGTTCAGTAAAAAAAAAACTGAGTAAAAGATGCATTAAAATACAACATCCATACGCTCATTCAGAGCTAAAAACAGTCAGGTATAAAAAGTTAGACTTTAAAAACTGACTTAAAAAGGTGGGTTGTTTTTTGAAGGTGGGAAGGTTGGGAGGGGGGGGGGGGGGGGAGCAAGGAGTGAACGGGGCAAAGAGTTCCAGTGGGTGGGGGCATCTACGGAGAAGGCTGCATCGCTTCATATTGATGAGCCCCAAGGTGTGTGTCCCCATTACATTTACCGTAAAAGTACTTCATATCAACAGTAAAATACGGTGGTGGTAGTGTGATGGTGTTGCGCTGTTTGGGAAGACTTGCTGTGATTCTGCTGTCTGAAGGAGAATTCTCGGCCATCTTTTAATGACCTCTAAGTGAAACCAACTTGGGTTCTGCGGCAGGACAATAATCCAAAACACACCAGCAACTCCAACTCTGAATGTCCGAAGAAAAAAACAAAATGGAGACTTTGTAGTGGCCTAGTCAAAGTCCTGACTTGAATCCTATTGAGATGCATGACCTTAAAAGGGGTGCTTCATGCTGGAAAACCCTAAATTACAACAATTCTGCAAAGATGAGTGAACCAAAATTCCTCATTGAGACTCATTGCAAGTTATCACAAACGTTTGATTGCAGTTGTTGCTGCTGAGGAGGCAATCACTTTTCCATACACGGTCATGTAGTTTTTTTTTCTCCTCAAATAATAAAAAAAGTATCATTTAAAAAGTCAGAAACTATTTTTCACATGAGTGTAAATGTAGCAAAATGTGTTTGCTAAATGTGCTAACATCATTAGCTTTCCGGAAAACATATCAATCGGATTGACATTCTTAGAGGAAAAATGGAGTTGACCTTCAGGATCCAATTTAATGATGCTAATTCATTTAAATGGAGAATGAAGCCGTATACGAAAAGGTCATTTTTTGACCAGTGTCTCCCATGACGGCACGTTAACTGGTTTGGCGTTTGGCTAATTTGATCCGTCAACGGGTGCACTTCCTCCAACTCATTGCTTACAAATGGCCGTCATTTCCACGTGAAAATAAATAACACTTTCCACTTGTGTAATAACAAGAAGCGTTGATTAAATTATCTATCCAACGCTAAAGCTAAATTCCAAGCTTTTTATTTTTTGTTTACTTTTTCCAAACTGTACCTCCTAAAAATGAAAAAAACAAGATTTGTCTGTGAATAAGAAATTTTTTAACACACCAAGGTTTACTCTCTAATTTTTTTTTTTATTTTAATGTCAAGAAAAACACACAGAACTGCAAAAATACACTGACTCTTGAATATGGTGTAAAAAAAAAAATATGTAGAATTTAGCCGGTGACACTGATGGGCGTGAGACAAATAAGTCGTGTCCGACACATATTTTGGGTGCACCTTTTTTTTTTTTTTTTTTTAATTTTATTTTATGCTGTACATTTCAGAATTACCTCTCTGAATCAAAGGCTGACTTTTAAGTATGGCAGCGGTGAGATCATATAAATGTCCCAGTGAACACACACACTCGCAGTGCTTCTTCAAAGGTCTCGTAAACCTCACACAATGCCTGAGGCTCCTCTCGCCCAGCCTCCCTCCACCCGGTGCGGTACCTTCTCCCGATGATATCTGGCCCACACCGGGGTCCGGCGGTGGTGTGTGGTGGTCTGCTAGCGGGCCTCTTCCTAGACTTTTGTCTGTCATCTCTTTAATAAGTGCAGCGTTTCCTCTAAGGTGCTGCATCAGTGTATCACCATCACTTGGGTGACGTTTTCTAAGGTTTTTTTGGGGGGGGTGTTGCTAGATTTTAATATTCAGTACCGAAAAAAACACACTTACACGCGTCACTGAGGATGTTTTAGCCATGTTAGTCATACCACAATGGCGCTTGGATAGTTGTTGTATTTTTTTTTTTGTTTGTTTTCCGCCGATCCGTTTTTTTCTTGTCACTTAAACGGTTTTGATGATTCTTAGCTCTTGGGTTTCATTTCTATTAGATACTAGTTAGTACCGTCGTGGGTTTAAACCACATGCAAGTTAATGTTCGATGGCACTTAGTAAAAGCGCAGACCTCCGCCAAGGCTCAAAACAATAATCGGCAATATGGAATAACAATTTGTCTTTTTTTTTTTTGTCATTTTTTACAAAGAATGCATTATTTAGAGAATCACTGTTCAAGGTTATTTTTACAATAAGACCATAAAGCCTAAAGAATAACATGTACCAGTATTAGGACCACACTGAAAATAATAATTATGGCAATAAAGTTAAAATTTTATGGTGAAAAAAATAGGAACCGGTGTCAGCAAAAACTCATTCATTCATTTTCTACCGCTTGTGCTGGAGCCTATCCCAGCTGTCTTCGTGCAAGAGGCAGGGTACACCCTGGACTGGTGGCCAGCCAATCACAGGGCACATATAGACAAACAACCATTCACACTCACATTCATACCTATGGACAATTTGGAGTCGCTAATTAACCTAGCATGTTTTTGGAATGTGGGAGGAAACCGGAGTACCCGGAGAGAACCCTAGCATGCACGGGGAGAACATGCTAACTCCACACAGAGATGGCCGAGGGTGGAATTGAACTCCAGTCTCCTAGCTGTGAGATCTGCGCGCTAACCACTCATCCACCGTGCAGACCCCGTGCTTTTCCCACTTTTCTGACCTATAAATGTTGTATTGGAAGCGAGAAAGTGAGTGCTGAGATCCGAAATGCAGATTACCTGCACTCGGTAAACCTACATTATGAATCTGGAAGTCCTCGGGAGCTCTTGGGAGTGTGACCGATCACAGAGGAGTGAGCGTACCGAGAAGAAAACCGAGGGTGGAGTGAATTAAGGAGAACGTTTGGGCGGGAAGCAGGGAGTCCATGGAAACACTGCAGAAATGGGTGCAGCATCTGGAAGATCTAGAAAGCTTTCTCTGCGGGTTATCGTGTGTAGTCCACAACGCAATACAAAGCGCCGAAAAGCAAACTTTTGCATTGAAAAAATGTTTGTCGTCATATGAAAAATACTTTTTGTTCATACTTTTCAGAGTATTTTAAATGAGAAAAAATATACAATATTTTTTTTCCTATACGTTTTGCTTCAGTATGGTCCTAATATACCTTCACCACTTAAGGTGTACATTTTTTGTTTTGATCTTGCGAACTAACAAATAAAACATTCATCTTGGCGGAGGTAATCAACACATAAAAGGTTAATAAAGGATCCAGGCGTGACTATAGATCATTGGGACATGACAACGTGGATCATCTAGTGATGTCTGTCAGATGTAAAGACAAGTGATTACCATGCTGTAGTCCATTAGGATGCACTTCACCTCGTCTAGCACTAAACTTCCAATAGTGCTTTTTACACAGCTCACGTTCAGATTCCTTTATTGTGTGTGTGTGTGTGTGTGTGTGTGTGATAGGTGAAACCCCTCAAAGGTCCCACGGGCCCAGAGGTCCGAAACACCTCAAGGTCATGGATGACTGTGCGCTGGACTGACATTCGATTATTGTTTCTCCACTTATGGTGGAATCCATGCCTTTCTGGTTCCGAGCATACTGTTGTTTGAGTTGTGAGTGTGAACTCTTATTGCTGAGCGACCTGAATCTGAGCAATAAACACAATTTGCATCATATTCTTGTCCTGGCTTTTTTATTATGATTGTTGCCAGCTTTGAAAAATATTGTAAATTAGGCAATATTTCATATATAATTATCCCCATTCATTTTCTACACTGCTTGTCCGCAGTAGACTCACTTGAGTATGCTGGAGCCTATCCCAGCTGATTTTGAATGTGAGGCGGGGTACACCCTGGACTGGTCACCTGTCAATTGCAGCCCGTTTATAATACAGTAAACCTCGGATATATCGGATTCAATTGTTCCCACTGGTTTTGTCCGATATAAGCGAAGTCCGTTATATGCGTATACCGGAAAATGTCCGTTTTACGCATATATCGGATTTATATCCGGTATATGCGTAAATCGGATTTTATCCGTTATAAAAAGGCACTTCCTTGACTATGTTTCCAATGTACCTGGACGCGCAGGCAACGCTGCAAACGCTGCAAATGACGTCGTATAGCGGCCTGTCACGATTCGGCGAATCTGAGCGCCACGATGCGGCCATCCGATATATGCGAGGGAAATTTAATGGAAATGCATTGGAACGGGACTGGAGATTTTGTCCGAAATAGGCGAAATCCGTTATAAAAAATCCGATATATGCAATGAATTTTTATTGGAAATGCATTACAGAAAAATTGGTTCTTTTTTATCTGTCCGTTGTGAGCGAATTTCCGATATATCCGAGTCCGATATATCCGAGGTTTACTGTATTTCTAGTAATAATAATAATTAGCTACATGAGAGGAACAAAACTCCACTTCCAAGTACAAAAATAAACATATATCTCTGATAGTGTCAATCAAAACAGTCTCTTGTTTTGATTGGATGGCATAATATTGTATTGTATTGTAATACTGTGTACTAACCTCCTTTTGTCTTCACAGCCCGAGGAACAAAACCCAAGGAACCGCCTGCATAAATGTTACATTCACTTACTATATAAATGAAGATTGTATTGGATAAAAAAAATGTCACAGTACAAAAAAATCTGTGTGTACCATAAACCAGGTACATTACACAAGTACAACATTCATATTTAATAGAAATGTGTACTCCCTTTTTGCTTTGTATTGTCAAACTGTTGCAGAAACTCATCACTGGCGACGTGAGGTAGAAGAAAACAGTCAACGGTAAAATTCCCTCCCTCATCCATACATCCCGTGTGTATCATATCATCAGGTTCGCCCTGTCGTCCGAATAGAAACAATCCGCCGAGTAAGTCCGGCTTTTTGAGGGGGCAAATCACTCGACCTTCTTGTCGGCGATTTCTCCGTTCTGCTGCTGCGGCTCCGCTTTGAGGCGCCAGCGGCTGTAGCGGCGGATGAGGGCGCCTGGCAGCAGAGCCATGCAGGCGATGGCCAGCAGCTGGATGAGGCGTTCCCAGGAGAAGAGGTCGTCCAGTGAGGACACCTGTGACAGCATGACGCCAGTCTGGACGCAGATGAAGTTGTAGGGAAGGAGGCCTGAAAGTCAGCACGAGATTGCATCACTGTCACCTAGCTTTTTCTTCACGAGGTCTGCGGGGGTGCTGGAGCCCAACCCAGCTGTCTTCGGGCAAGAGGCGTACTCTCGCCTCTCGATCGGACTGGTGGCCAGCCAATCACAGGGCACATATAGACAAACAACCATTCACATTCATACCTATGGACAATTTGGAGTCGCTAATTAACCTAGCATGTTTTTGGAATGTGGGAGGAAACCGGAGTACCCGGAGAAAACCCACGCATGCACGGTGAGAACATGCAAACTCCACACAGAGATGGTCGAGGGTGGAATTGAACCCTTGGTCTCCTAACTGTGAGGTCTGCGCGCTAACCACTCGACCGCCGTGCAGCCATAAAATATGTACATTGAGCTAAATATTAGGGGTTCTCTGATTGATCGGCCGATATCGGTGAAAAAGCACGGTATCGATATGGGCCGATACTCGCTTATACCCTGGACTGGTTGCCAGCCAATCACAGGGCACATATAGACAAACAACCATTCACACTCACATTCATACCTATGGACAATTTGGAGTCGCTAATTAACCTAGCATGTTTTTGGAATGTGGGAGGAAACCCACGCATGCACGGGGAGAACATGCAAACTCCACACAGAGATGGCCGAGGGTGGAATTGAACCCTTGGTCTCCTAGCTGTGAGGTCTGTGCGCTAACCACTCGAAGGCCGTGCAGCCCATTCCAAAAACATGCTAGGTTAATTAGCGACTCCAAATTGTCCATAGGTATGAATGTGAGTGTGAATGGTTGTTTGTCTATATGTGTCCTGTGATTGGCTGGCCACCAGTCCAAACGCAGCTGGGATAGGCTCCAGCCCCCCCAGACTAGACTATATCTCCTACCACGAAGTCCTCCTCCGCCATACTCTTGTGCTTACCGATGAAGACCGAACAGAGGAAGAAGATCACCGGGATGTTGACAACAGGGGCGGCCATATTCAAAAACCAGTTAGGCGTCATGGGAAAGAACCTCAAAAAGAGCAGGAAGAAGAACAAACAGTCCTTGTTGTCCTCCACCTGGAGAGGAAAGACCAACATGAGCTACCAGCAGTTCAGTGAACACATCATTGTTTAAAAAATGTGTTGACCTTCCTTTGGAGCATGGCAACTTTATCAGGGAAGAGGTTCACAATGTGGTGTTTTCCAAACGCCTGAGACAGAAGATAGCACGTGGTGGAGCCCACGGTGGTGAGCACACAAGCCAGGAGAAGACCTTCATGCAGGCCAAATATGGCTCCTGCTAAGATGTTCTACACAAGAGAAAGGCTTTGAATTAGTAATCACAAATGACCTTTCCAACTCGTTTTCCAGCATCAGACCACAGTAGGTTGACCTTACCAGGAATGAGGATCCTGGAATAGCAAATGACTGCTTGTAAAGGTAAGCGCTGCAGAATAACAACAACACATATCCGGTGTGCTCGGTCTTGTAAAACTGAAGAAGCTCCGCCAGCTCCCGTAGCTCCTCCAAGTCTGATGGGAATTTCAACCTACATATACAAATAAAGTACAAAGTCAGTTTTTGCTTTTAAATTCAGGCTTAGTTGAGTCCACAATATAGTGCCCTTCAACGACCGCTACAGAACATTACAATTCCTACAGTCCTAAACGCAACACTACATACACGGTCATAAACGATAGTTTTCGGGTAAAATTACATACGTTCTTGTTAAGTTTCTTATTCAAATACATTACACCAAAACATTACATTAATTTTACTAATGTCATTCTTCACAGTCGTGCATAAAAAACAACATTATGGTCAAATACTACAACCTTCTGGTCTCCTCCGTGCTCCCAACGGGCACTTTGGACTCTTCCGTTCCGACATGTTCGGTTGGTGTCCGAACAGGTCTTGGCGGTGCAGGGGGCAGATACAGAGACAGCGAATAAAGGTACAAAGTAGCAGTTATAACAACCGTGAGAAGTCCGACGAGTGAGCGCATATTCTGGCAGTTTCTTTGTTTGTTTTGGTTTTCGCCAGCTGAAACAGGAAGTGGGAGCGGAAACGAATGGGCGAACGTGACGTCACTACCGCGCATAGCCACGCGACATTGTGTAACCAAAGACGTTACAGTGTTTTAAAGTGAGTCGTTTTTCACCAGGAATCGACTCCTTAAATGCAAACAAGGATGTGGGCGTTAATGTTCTAAATTTCGAAACAGTTAACCCCAAAGACGCTAAACAAAGAGGTAATACTACTCAAATAGCATTTCCGTAGTACGCTGTGCGCGGGTTTGGCAGCCATGATGGTAGGCAGAATCCATAAACATATGTGAACATGTCCTCGGCACACTGCTTAGCGGTGACTTGAACTAATAGTTGGTTTAAAACACCAGATTCGTCATTTTTCACGTTTCCCTAAAAACGTCGTAAGTTTATAATACTGTTTTTTGTAACCAAAGGAGGCACTTGCCAAGATAACATACAGTATCAGGAAGCTAATTTGTTTCTCTGTGCGATTAGTTGAATTCAAGTCAATAATGGTGATGATTGAGGCTGTAGTATTACAAATATATTAACATATATTACAGTTCAATAGACTGTATGTTATTTTTAAAGTGCAGGCACTGCGCATAACTTTACCGCACACTCAGTTCAGAGCAATACAATGCATGGTACACTGTTTTCACGCCTAGCACCGCCCAGTTAGCTGGCTCGCTTACCATCATGGCGGACCTTCCTCCGCCATTGCGTACTACAGATAAGTCAACAAGCTGTGAAGCTGTGCGGAGTAGAACTAGTTCCGCCAGCAAAACACTGAAGTTACAAAGTCCACTTTACGCAGTAAGAAAAGTGCGAGTGATTGTATGAAACAATGGCTAAATATTCTTATATTGCGGGAACGACTGTCGGCTTGATCACGCTCCAAAATCCTCCAGTAAATGCACTAAGGTGAGTGAATGTCAATATCTAATGTTATTCTGTGTGTTGTAGGTTAACGAGTATTTGCCTTCCATATGTTTCGTCTTATTCTAATACAGTGCAATACAAAACCTTACGCATGCGTATATCAATGCACAATGAGAGTGTGTTAATTGTATTAATATTTATTTCCATTAATGTGAGTGTATCACAATGATGATTGTAATATATTTAATTAATCTAATTAAATTGAGTAATTCACTAATTCATGCAGCCTGTATATGTTTGCTTACTTTTTATA
This sequence comes from Doryrhamphus excisus, assembly GCF_030265055.1. NCBI lineage: Eukaryota > Metazoa > Chordata > Actinopteri > Syngnathiformes > Syngnathidae > Doryrhamphus > Doryrhamphus excisus. Next base: position 18,845,673 of record NC_080474.1, read on the forward strand.
TATGTGTATTACAGTGCAGCAGTACGTCAAGGCATTGTGGACACGGTAAAAAGGGCCCTTAGTGACACTGAGGTCAAGTCTGTCGTCATATGCGGTCAGAACGGAGTCTTCTGCGGGGGTAGGTTCTGTTTCCTTTACTGACGATTACGTATCGAGACACATTGAGAATGAATAGTTCATTTTAACGTAAAATGTGACTTTTTGATACAGGCGCAGACGTGAAGGCATTCGGGACCCCCATGTCTGGGCCTCCACTGGTGCCAATGCTATATGCCATAGAGGCCGCAGACAAGCCGGTGATTGCAGCCATTGAGGGGTTTGCTTTGGGTGGAGGCCTGGAGTTGGCGCTTGGCTGTCATTATCGGATAGCACACAGAAAGGTTAGATCATTCATTCATTCATTCATTGCTGGAGCCTATCCCAGCTGTCTTTGGGCGAGAGGCGGGGTACACACCCTGGACTGGTGGCCAGCCAATCACAGGGCACATATAGACAAACAACCATTCACACTCACATTCATACCTATGGACAATTTGGAGTCGCTAATTAACCTAGCATGTTTTTGGAATGTGGGAGGAAACCGGAGTACCCGGAGAAAACGCACGCATGCACGGGGAGAACATGCAAACTCCACACAGAGATGGCCGAGGGTGGAATTGAACCCTGGTCTCTTAGCTGTGAGGTCTACGCACTAACCACTCAAACGCCATGCAGCCTAATGTTTCATATATTTGCCCCCAAAAAAAACAAAAAAAAAACTTGGTTAGCATCATTAATTTGTTCCAAAAGGTCCTATTCTAATCACTGAATAAATGGTTCCCATGGCTGAGGGTGGAATCGAACTCGAGTCTCCCAGCTGTGAGGCCAGCACACTAACCACTCTTCCACTGTGCAACCTCCCATAAAAAATAATGTAAATCTGTTCCATAAAGCCAAAAATGTTAATACAAACACATTTTTATAGTTTTACAATTATATGTTTACATGTGGTAAACAATTCCAAATGCATGGAAGGGATAAGTGAACATTGAAGGTTAGTTTTACCTTCATTGAAGATGTGATTCTTGATGTGGCTGTCCCCAAAGACTTAAAACCACTTCAGCCTCAATGTACCTGAGGAAAATATCATATTTCCTTAAATTAATAGCGAGAAAAAAGAAAAAAAACATCTCACATCAAATAGGTGCTTTCAGTGATTCAATAAGGAATGGAGCATTCAGTCCCTCGCTGAAGAATGCACACTTTTTAGTGAATTCCATTGATTCCAACTTCCCATCTGGATTCAATTCCAGGCCATACTGGGGCTTCCAGAGGTGACTTTGGGTCTGCTGCCAGCTGCAGGGGGTACCCAGCGTCTGCCAAGGCTGACTGGACTGCCGGCTGCTTTAGACCTCATCACTACTGGTAATTACAGCAGTCTCAATTTTGCATTGTACACATGTCACATTTGTTAACCACATTGGAAGCAGCAATGCACGTTTGAGCTGTAGTACACTCAAATGACCAGCAGATGTCAGTATGTATCATCATTTTTAAAGGCGTACTATTGCTAAAGCAGGGGTCTCACACTCAATTTACCTGGAGGCCACTGGGGCTAGGGTCTGGGCAAGGCTGGGTCGCATCAGGTTTCCCCCCCCCAAAAAAAACGCATTTATGAAAAACAGAAAAATATACAAATTTTTTTAGTGCTTTGGTTCCGATTTGCTACAAGAAAAGCTCTGATAAAACATTCCACTGTTCTTAAATATCTTCATTTTTATTTTTCTGCACAAAATAAGATGAAAAATAAATAAACAAATCAAGAATAAAGAAAATCAATCAATCAGTAATAAATAAATATTATAATAATAATAAAACGGCAAATAATAAAAACTTAAGAAACCACATATAGTTGGTGGGTAGACAAATTATTTTTTTTCAGATTAAAATGAACAAAGCATTATTAGAGCCCTGTAGACATGACAAAACACGACTATAGTCACATTTATACTTATTTTATTTACAACATATTGCGCAACTGCAGGGTCTTGAGACACATGCTAACTCGCAAACTAGAGAGCTAGCGACCTAAACGGTAGCCTCCAAGTTATTTCCTTTAAACTTAAAAAGAGCCAAAAACTTACCACTTCCACACGGATAGGGAGGATAACTATTAACAGTTATTTAACCTTTAACATGTACATTAATCAAACGTAATAAACAGTAGCCTTCAAGTTATTTCCTTTGAACTTAAATAGCCAAAAACTTACCACTTCCACACGGATAGGGAGGATAACTATTAACAGTTATTTAACCTTTAACATGAACATTAATCAAACGTAATAATTTTTTTCTGGGTACATGATACCATACAGCATCCATATCAAACATTAAACTTTCATATCAAGGCAGGGGCCTCAAACTAGTGTCCTGCGGGCCACATTTGGCCCGCGGGCCGCGTGTTTGAGACCCTTGTGCTAAAGCCTTTGTGATCATTTTACATGACACAACTTCAAAACAAATGAATAATAATTGAATAAAACAGTCATGATTGAAATGTACACCCGCCGGCGCTAACGTCAATCACGTGTCGTCACAGGTCGTCACATCACCGCTGCAGAAGCGCTCAAGTTGGGAATCGTGGATCAGGTTATTGATCGCAATACCGTGGACACCGCTGTCAAGTTTGCGCTCAGCGTCGCAGGTAAGACCAAAGCGAAACACTTGACAGCTGAATGTCATTCAAGGACAGATAAAACGTCCACAGACGGTGACATCCACAACGGTGGGTGTACAAGTAGTGGAAGTGGAGAAAAAAAAAAAAGGTCCGCTATGCGGCTATGAATGTTTGATAGCGGTGTGAGATGGGTTGTGATGTCTTCTCTGCCTTTGCTGTATTATTCAGAAAGGTCAAATGGGACAAACATTCTTGGAATATTCATAGAGAAAGTTCTTTAATTAGTTGCTTTTAGCCATTAATGTTTTAATCAGACTCAGCAATGCATTCATGTTCTATGTCCACACACTTAAGACTGTGTATGATTTGTTAGCAGATTTATTGTGTTCTGTATTGCTTTTGCTGTGATAACTCTGACAATTTGTTGTGGATTATTGTATTGTATTGTATTGTAAAATAAAATAAGAATTTTATTTTATTGTAATATTTTATTTTAATATTAAAATAAATTAAAATAAATTAAAATAAAATATTATTTTAATATTTTATTTTAATATTATTTTATTAAAAAAAACTAAAATAAAAAATACAATACAATACAAAATATTTTGTATTTTATTTTGTTATTTTATTTTGAAATAAAATAAAAAATACAATACAATAAATAAATAAATATTTTATTTTAATATGTTATTTTAATATGTTATTTTAATATTAAAATAAATTAAAATAAATATAATAAATATTTGATTTTATTTTAATATTTTATTCTAATATTAAAATAAATTAAAATAAATATTATATTTTATTTTAATATTTTATTTTAATATTTTATTTTAATATTAAAATAATTTAAAATTAAATTAAAATAAATTAAAATTGGGTTGTGATGTCTTCTCTGCCTTTGCTGTATTATTCAGAAAGGTCAAATGGGACAAACATTCTTGGAATATTCATAGAGAAAGTTCTTTAATTAGTTGCTTTTAGCCATTAATGTTTTAATCAGACTCAGCAATGCGTTCATGTACTTTATCCACACACTTAAGACTGAATTATTGGCATTTGACTGAATCATAACATTTATACAATATTCAGTGCATCATTAAATACCTTATTTACACAAAATATGGCCTACAAAATCATATTTATATATAAATGCCTTAGCTCTTTGTCGTAAAATGCAGTCACTATGGGAGAAAATACAGCGTTTCCACTGCCTAATGTTTAGCATTACTCAGCGTTATTTTTACAATAATTCAGAATAACATTTGGAGGATATTTTCAAGAAAATATGAATTAAAATGCAACCCTTTTTTCTTAACGAACCGTTATAAACAACACTTTCTTGTCAGTATGGCAAACGAACATGAAACAATAGCTATCTCTCTACTAGCTTAAATTAACTTAGCTTAGCTTAGCTTAGACTAAACACATAAGCAAACACTGAGTCTAATGTTCAAATAATTGCCAGAAATAGACTAATTTGAACTTCTCAAGTCAGAAAAACCCTTTCTATTTTTCTGGAATTGGTAAAAAAAAAAAAAAGATTAAGTTTTTGCTTTATTCTAGCCCACCGTGTGCTAAGCTAGCTTGTAAGTAATACACATACCTTACAGTAGCTTACTATTAGAATACTCACGTTAGCGTGGAAGGACGGATGACATCATCAAAACCCACGCATGCACGGGGAGAACATGCAAACTCCACACAGAGATGGCCGAGGGTGGAATCGAACCCGGGTCTCCCAGCTGTGAGGCCTAACCACTCGGTCGCCATGCAACCTCCCATAAGAAATCATGAAAATCCAATGAATCCATTCCAGAAAGCCAAAACACATTTTTATAGTTTTATAATTATAAAAAAATTATAAAGTGGTTAGCGCGCAGACCTCACAGCTAGGAGACCAGGGTTCGATTCCACCCTCGGCCATCTCTGTGTGGAGTTTCCATGTGCTCCCCGTGCATGCGTGGGTTTTCTCCGGGTACTCCGGTTTCCTCGCACATTCCAAAAACATGCTAGGTTAATTAGCGACTCCAAATTGTCCATAGGTATGAATGTGAGTGTGAATGGTTGTTTGTCTATATGTGCCCTGTGATTGGCTAGCCACCAGTCCAAATTAATGCATGAAAAGGATAAGTGAACACTAGTTTTACCTTCATTGAAGATGTGGTTGTCCCCAAAGACTCGATGTGGCAGACACCACACGGACACCACCTTCCTGTTTTGCCTTGAGTTATTCCTTGAATTCAATAGTGATGAATAAATGTCCAGGAAGCACTGCAAAGATAATTTTGTTGTAACACATTTGCAGTGAATCCTCAGTTTCCTTCTGGAATATCAATTTTGCATGTTTCGTTTCACAATCATAACTTTTTTTTTTTTAACACGATGCCTACCAAGATGGCTTTGAGTGGTGTTGTTAGATGAAAATGAGGCTCAGAGTGACTCAAGCAAGCAAAACGAGATGCGAGTCAATCAAACTGAAATCTTTGGATGGATGCTCCCGTGTCGAGTTAATTGGCGGGGTTGCTAAACGGTGACGAGGAGCGCCGTGTTACCACTTAAAAAGCTCCCGCCAGTGCGCTTCTGCGAGCTAACCAGTGGAGCATCTCTGTGTCAGACTCGAACGTAGATATTTTTAAAAACGCACATTTCTTCCTCCCATCTACAGCAGGGGAGTTTTTAAAAAAATGTCTGTTTGTATGATTTGTTAGCAGATTTATTGTGTTCTGTATTTGCTGCTGCTTTTGCTGTGATAATTCTGACAATTTGTTGTGGATTATTGTATTGTATTGTAAAATAAAATAAGAATTTTATTTTATTGTAATATTTTATTTTAATATTAAAATAAATTAAAATAAAATAAAATATTATTTTAATATTTTCTTTTAATATTATTTTATTAAAAAAATAAAAATAAAAAATACAATACAATACAAAATATTTTGTATTTTATTTTGTTATTTTATTTTGAAATAAAATAAAAAATACAATAAATAAATAAATATTTTATTTTAATATGTTATTTTAATATGTTATTTTAATATTAAAATAAATTAAAATAAATATAATAAATATTTGATTTTATTTTAATATTTTATTTTAATATTAAAATAAATATTAGATTTTATTTTAATATTTTATTTTAATATTAAAATAAATTAAAATTAAATTAAAATAAATTAAAATTAAATATTATTTTATTTAAAAAACATAAAATAAAATAAAAAAGACAATACAATACAAAAAATGTTTTATTTTATGTTTTTATTTTATTTTATGTTTTTATTTTATTTCATTTCAAAATAAAATAAAAGAAAAAATACAATACAATATAATACAGTAAAATAAATATTTTATTTTATTTCATAAAATAAACAAAATTATATAAAATCAAATTTGTATTTTATTTTATTTTTCATTTTATTTTTCATTTCATTTCATTTTATTGGGGGGGGTTACCGGGTTTAAGTACCGGATCTGTACTGTTTTAAAAGTATCGATTTGGCATCAGTATCAGATACTGATCTCTGTGCACGTGTGCCTCCCCACATGGCCCCACACATGCGCACACTGATGGGATTAAATGTTTTAGCACAGTGGTTTGCAACATCTGCCCGTTACATCTGTCAGGACAACCAGGCTCCCCTCTTGCCGCACAACAAATCCATCGAAACAGCTCAGCCATTTACAGATTAATGGCTCAATATAGTAAAGTACCTTGGGGTCAGAATGCTTCATAACCACACTAGTGATGTGTTCCTACTATGAACACGATGTATATGTTAACATAGGCTAGGTCATAAATAACATCACCCATGAATATGATTCCAGTCTTGATTTCATTGTTTATTGGACCAAAGTGGAAACTGGATTGGCTAGTGGCCCTTTAATCTATGCCATGCTGACCCATTTTTTGGAGCTCAGTGTAATTCAGTGGAGCTGTGAAGGATTCTGTCTTGTGTAATCATGTCAGGAGAGACGGGAGTGGGAATTAAGGTGGGAATTTTCCCACTGGCCATTTTCATTTCCGACCGGTTGAAATGACTCCAGACAGCAGATGCGTGTGTTCTAATACCGAGAGTCCTACCGCCGACTTTCACTAGGAAATTTGCTTAAATGATGTTGGAAAAGCCAATACTGTTAAAACTGCGGGGGGGGGGGGTTCTCACCGTAAAGAACCGTGGAGTCTTTTGGCTTCAAAATCAAAGCATTTTTATATTTTTCATTTATTTTACAGAGTAAATTTTAATATGGGGCTGCACGGTGGTCGAGTGGTTAGCGCGCAGACCTCACAGCTAAGAGACCAGGGTTCAATTCCACTCTCGTCCATCTCTGTGTGGAGTTTGCATGTTCTCCCCGTGCATGCGTGGGTTTTCTCCGGGTACTCCGGTTTCCTCCCACATTCCAAAAACATGCTAGGTTAATTGTCGACTCCAAATTGTCCATAGGTATGAATGTGAGTGTGAATGGTTGTTTGTCTATATGTGCCCTGTGATTGGCCGCAACCCTCGTAAGTATAAGGGTGTACCCCGCCTGTTGCCCAAAGACAGCTGGAATAGGTTCCAGCACCCCCACGGCGACCCTCGTGAGGATAAGTGGTAGAAAATGAGTTCTCCTCCTATTTTGTGTGGAAGTGGTAACTTTTTGGCTTCTTATTTTGTTTTACCTCACCCTTGGCCATCTTTGTATGGAGTTTGCATGTTCTCCCCGTGCGTACGTGGGTTTTCTCCGGGTACTCCGGTTTCCTCCCACATTCCAAAAACATGCTAGGTTAATTAGCGACTCCAAATTGTCCATAGGTATGAATGTGAGTGTGAATGGTTGTTTGTCTATATGTGCCCTGTGATTGGCTGGCCACCAGTCCAGGGTGTACCCCGCCTCTTGCCCGAAGACAGCTGGGATAGGTTCCAGCATTCCCCCCGACCCTCGTGAGGAAAAGCGGTAGAAAATGAATGAATTTTAATATGCAGGGCCGCACGGTGGACGAACGGTTAGCATGTAGTCCAGGAGATCGGGAAGACCTGAGGTCATATCACCTTGTACTTTGGTACGTGACAAAAACAAAATGAAAAAAAAACTTAAAACTATATTAGGAAAGCAGGAAGTGAACAAATGTAACAGTTACTGATTGTAAAAGTACCAGATGGAGGGGTAGGATTTAGTAAGCTTTGCTTCTTCCTACTCCTTTTGGACATGTGGAACTGTGAACTGATTATGTGATTGTAATCTGATGCATGTTCAAATGAAATAAAACCATTACTATTACATTCCAAAAACATGCTAGGTTAATTGACGACTCCTAATTGTCCATAGGTATGAATGTGAGTGTGAATGGTTGTTGTGGACTCCTCTAGAGCAGCTACACAAAATAACCCACACATAAAGCTTTCTAGATCTTCCAAAATCTGCATTAATTCCAGTTGTATTTCCTCGGATTTTCTAAACAATCTGTTTTAATTTAATGAAAAAAAGTATAAGCTGTCCCCTTTAACGTTTCTCTTTCAGACCACAAGCTGGATGCTCGCCGCTTAAGCACGCGTCCGTGTCCTTGCCCTCCTCATTTGGATGCTCTATTCGAGGAGGCAATGCTGAAGGTGCGCCAGAGAGCCCGTGGAGCCATAGCGCCGGTGGCTTGTGTCCAGGCCCTGCAGGCAGCCGCCACCTTACCCTACGCTCGAGGCATGGAGAGGGAAAAAGAACTGATGGACACACTGTTCACGTCTGGACAGGCCCGGGCTCTGCAGTACAGTTTTTTTGCTCAGAGAGATGTTCGCAAGTGGAGCATGCCCAGTGGAGCTCGCTGGGACAACAGCAAACCCAGGCCCGTCCATAAAACAGCAGTTATTGGTAAGACTGGAAGATTAATATCTATGTTGAGATTAACATTACAGCAAGGGGTCTCAAACTCAATTTACCTGGGGGCCACCAGTGCTAGGTTCTGAGTGAAGCTGGGCCGCATCAGGTTTTCAAAAAAAACAAAAAACAAAACGCATTTATTAAAAACTGGAAAAAAAAATCAATAAAAAAACTATCTTCAATGCTTTTGCTTCTGCTACACTTTTTCAGTACTTTGGTTCCGGTTTTCCACACCAAAATATCTGATAAAACATTCCACTGTTCTGAAATATCTTCATTTTTATTTTTCTATACGCAAAATAAAATAACCTTTATTTAACCTTTAACATGAACATTAATTTGACCCAATTAGCAAGTTAGCATCGTACTCAGTTCCATCGTACTCAGCAGCGTCGTAACTTTAACAACATGTTTGATGAGATGCTTTATCTTGACGTTGTATTTTTCGTTTTATTCCAAATCATTTGCTGCATTTATTTGTACCCAGCGTCATAAGCCTTTAGCTTAATTGCTAAGCCAAAGCAAAAGAGGGCGGGGTAACAGTATGGGCGGGGCAAAAATCATGTTAATTGTGTCCGGTGTGCACACAGCTTTAAGCTGTTATTTCAACATTAAACTTTGGTATCAAGGTGGGGGCCTCAAACTCGCAGGCTGCGATTAATTTAATTTAAACAAAAAATTTAAAAATGTAAAATTTTTTAAAGTTTTTTAAATTGTTAAATTTTTAAAATGTTTTTAAATTTTTTAAAATGTTTTTAAATTTTTTAAAATTTTTTTTTAAATTTTAACATTTTTTTTTTTTAAATTAAAAAAATGTAATTTTTAATTTTTTTTTTAATTTTTTAGAATTTTTTTTAATTTTTTAAATTTTTTTAAATTACAAAAATAAAACAAACAACAAAAACTCTATCAGGAAAGCAGGAAGTGAACAAATGTAACAGTTACTGATTGTAAAAGTACCAGATGGAGGGGTAGGATTTAATAAGCTTTGCTTCTTCCTACTCCTTTTGGACATGTGGAACTGTGAACTGATTATGTGATGCATTCAATTGCAATCTGATGCATGTTCAAATGAAATAAAACCATTACCATTACCATAACCATAACCATATTTAGACAACCACAATTGCGCCGATCTGAAAACTGTGGAAAAGCAGCGATGCTTCTGTGTTGTCTCCTTAGGAAGCGATGGTAGTTGAACATTCTGGACATGTGAAGCACAACGGCTTGTGCATTAAAATTTCAGGCTCGCAAAAAAAGTCTTCTACAAGGCAAAAAATATTGCAGTAAAACTGATCCTTCTGCAATGTACTACAGTAAAATGTAGTCTTATTTATGTGTTTGGTCTTGAAGGTCTTGGCACAATGGGGAGAGGCATAACGGTCGCCCTCGCTCAGGCGGGGTTGTCTGTGGTTGCCGTGGAAGCCCAGGAGAAACAACTGATGGACTCCAAGCAGGCCATATCAGGTATGCTTCTCAGGGGGGCCCGGAGACGAGGGCGGGCTCCTCCTCCACTTGACAAGGTCACTTACAGCCGCAGCCTCCAGGCAGTAGCCGATGTTGACCTGGTCATCGAGGCTGTGTTTGAGGACGTGGCCCTGAAGAAGAAGATCTTCCAGCAGCTGTCTGCTGCGTGTAAACCTGGCACGGTTCTGTGCACCAACACGTCTGCGATAGACGTGGACCTCCTCGCGTCTCAGAGCCGCCATCCAGAACTAGTAGTCGGGATGCATTTCTTTGCCCCGGCGCATGTCATGAAACTGCTGGAGGTGGTGTACGGGTCACGGTGTTCTCCTGAAGCTGTGGCGACCGCCATGAATCTGGGAAAGGAAATAGGTAAAGTCTGTGTGGCTGTGGGGAACTGCCGTGGCTTTGTCGGGAACCGCATGCTGACGCCTTACATGGAGCAAGGGTTGTTCTTATTGGAGGAGGGAGCCACGCCCGAGCTGGTGGATGAAGCTCTGGAGGAGTTTGGTTTTGCCATGGGGCTCTTCAGAATGTCTGATCTTTCTGGGATTGATGTGGGCTGGAGAATTAGGAAGGAAGATGGTCTTGTGGACCCTGGTGCAACGGGGCCGGCAGCCAGAGTCCGACAACACCGCAGGTACAGTCCTCTTGGAGATCTTCTCTGTGCACAACAGCGATTCGGCCAGAAAACAGGTCTTGGATGGTATAAGTATGACAACAGTCATGAAGCAAGTTCTGACCCATGGGTGAAGCACTTCTTGGAGGACTATCGATGTCAACACGGTCTGGCGTCACGTCGCATAGACCACCAGGAGGTTCTGGAACGCTGCTTGTATAGCCTCATCAACGAGGGCTTCCGCATCCTTGAGGAAGGAATAGCTTCCCGACCCGAAGACATCGACGTCATCTACGTGTTTGGCTACGGCTGGCCCAAGCATCGCGGGGGTCCCATGTTCTACGCCAGCATGGTGGGCTTGGATAAAGTTCTGGAGAGGCTGGAGCACTACCACCGAGTTCACCCTGATGTGCCTTACCTGCAGCCGTGTGGGCTGCTCCGTAGGTTGGTGGCCAGCGGCAGCCCACCTCTACGCGAGTGGAGGGGAATCATCAAGAAGGCTCACAGCCATCTTTAAATCTATGAAATGGCGTTTTTCAACCAAATATCACTCATTTCCAAAGCATTATTCATTTATACTGGAAATGTACCATAGTCATTTGGCAATGGTTCACATTGCAAATTCTACAAATTGCTTTATTTACTCATATAGTCAACTGCAGAGAATACTAGGCTACCAATAGAAATTTATCAGCAGGGGGCTAAATGCATATTAATGATAATGGTAATGGTTTGATTTCATTTGAACATGCATCAGATTACAATTGAATGCATCACATAATCAGTTCACAGTTCCACATGTCCAAAAGGAGTAGGAAGAAGCAAAGCTTATTAAATCCTACCCCTCCATCTGGTACTTTTACAATCAGTAACTGTTACATTTGTTCACTTCCTGCTTTCCTAATATAATAAAAATAATGTATTTTATTAATTTTTATTTTATTTATTTTTTTATTTTTTGTCACATACCAAAGTACAAGGTGATATGACCATCCAATGACATAATGGGTACCATAGTGAGTGTCAATATAGTGATATGTATAGCACATTTGTTATTATAGTACATTTGTTCACTTCCTGCTTTCCTAATAGAGTTCTAATAAAGTTTTTGTTGTTGTTTTAAATTAAATTAAATTAAATTTAATCTTCATCAATTTAAACTCTTCATCCTTGTATTTAGCAAACATCAACTGTTTGTATTGTTTCTTGAATTGACTCATTTGAAGATTGCTTTTATAGTTATTAGCCCATATTTCCACACAATAAGTAAGATATGGTAGAACCAGAGAGCGATAAAGATAATAATGTTGTACAGCAATATGGAGGAAAAACTGCTCAGCCAGCATTAAAAGCTCTAATAACAGTATTTGTGATTTTAGAAATAAAGAGTTAGTATGTTCTCTGTAGGCGGCATTATGAATTATCTTTACTTAATTATAATCAAGTTAGTGTTTTTCCACAAATATATAATAATAATAATTACCATATAAGAACATCTTAAAATGAGATCTTGTTATGCTTCCGCATCCCATTTATTGCTTTAGTCACTTTCCAAAATGAAATCCGCCTTTTGTTATTACGTCTTGTTTCCTAATCATGAGGATTCAGGGCTTTTCCGTGTTTTGTTGTGTCATTGCAAATGGTGTGTCTTTGAGTTTTATCTCATTTGGGGGGTGGGGGGGGCATCTAAATCCGATGATTACACAGCCAAGATTACAATGTGACTTGTGCAGTCGGCACACTATAAGCTCTCCCACCTGACGAGCGCGGAGGGGATGGCGATTGTGTGCTCCGTGCTGATGTAAAGGATAAATGAGGCCAACACAAAAAGGAACGTATACCCTTTTAAGGTCACGTGCGGTTCTTGGGAGTCTGTGTTGATTACGATGGAAAACTGATACTGACACAAAAGTGCAACTCTGGCCTGTAATAACCTCCAGGACACAATCCGCTGTTTAATCTTGAACAGCACGAAGCACTCGACCAACATCTGCAACCCTTTTACAGATTCCCCGCACTAAATCAGCCAACTACGTTTACTATGGGATTTACATTGTGTATCATATTCATTCAGAAAATACATTTTGTACAATCATACAGTATATGGAGAGACTATGCTTCCAATGCATTTTCCTCCTATCTATCGAATTGCAACCCACCTCTCAAGTGGTTTTGGTCTGCTTGTTTGGGTCACACCAGGGTTTGGATGACTGTGTTCATACCTAAGTACAGGAAATACTCCAGAGATCTTTTCAACTGACCCAAACATTTTAAGTATGATACTAATTTTAACATCAATAAAATCAGTATATCATGAAGAATTGTCAAAAAAGTTCAGTATTGTAATAATGTGAATTAAATTTGTGATATCAATGCACTTTTGCAAGATGTTCTAATTTAATTTATTGCTCTCTGGTTCTACCATATCTTATCATATCTTGCAAAAAAGGTCAGTAAGGATAATTCATAATGCCGCCTACAGAGAACATACTAACTCCTTATTTCTAAAATCACAAATACTTCAACTTGCTGATATAGTTCATCTTCAAACAGCTAAAATAATGCATAAGGCTAAAAATAATAACCAATTAGCTAAACATGTCATGATGTGCTATACATATCACTATATTGACACTTAATATGGTACCCATTATGTCATTGGATGGTCATATCACCTCCTACTTCGCTACGTGACAAAAATAAAAAATAATCATTTTTTAGTATTTTAATTATTTTAGTATTTTTAATTTTAATTTAAAAAATCAAATTAAATTAAAATTTAAATAATTATATTAGGAAAGCAGGAAGTGAACAAATGTATCAGTTACTGATTGTAAAAGTACCAGATAGAGGGGTAGGATTTAATAAGCTTTGCTTCTTCCTACTCCTTTCGGACATGTGGAACTGTGAACTGATTATGGGATGCATTCAATTGTAATCTGATGCATGTTCAAATGAAATTAAACTATCACCATTACAATTTATTGAGATACTTGTTAATTAGAGCCATCTTACATATGTTATGAAAAGAGTAAAAATAATAATAAAATCATATCAAAGGCAGCAATTTTTGCACACCTTTTGTATTGTTGTATTGATTTCATGCAATTGTGCAGTTAATGTCGGTTTGCCTCAATAAAATACATTATGTGCACTTTGTGAATTACGTCAATTTATTTGTATCAGAGTGTAATTCCATGTCGTGTATATTCAGGAAAAACTGACAAAATAATCCCCTCTGTATTATGTTTATGCTGAATCAGCTGGCAGCAAGTCCTATAAATCAATAGCTGCCTCGTATTTAAATCTCACGCCCACCATCGAGTGCTGCCACCTAGCGGCCGGCACCTGTACCAACCGGAAGAACCGTACATGTTTAATATTGTACAGTAAAAACACTGCTATTTACGCCCCGTTCGGGAATCTGTCTAAAGCGGTGTTGTGTAACTGTGTGAATGTGTGGGAGGGATCCTTCCTTGTCAGCCGTGGTGTTTTTCCCGAGTGGGCAGAGCTTTGCGGACTCCTCCCGCCGTGTGATGAAGTTGAGATGTGAGCTTTCACACACACACACACACACACACACACACATAGACTGGAGCCTCCCGACGGCTGGATGCCACGATGGGGAGAGGTGTGGAACGTTCGTGGAAGCCTTTAGAATAGCACCAGAGCGTCGAGCTTTACCCACTTTCACGGAAGATGTCACCGCCATTTGAGTGACGACGACCAGCATTCCCTCCCAGCGACACCTCTGTCGTCTACTTACCCGGCTTTAGGAGCTGCCTCCTCGGGCTGTCTTCGTGGATCTCCCGCTCCGGCTCCTTGGCGGTCATGTTGTAGTTTTGCTAAAAAAACAAAAAAAAAGCGAGATAAGTATTTTGTTCGTTTTTTTATCTTTCGGAGGTGGGGGGGTGGCGAAGTTCGGGCGATGCTGTTATGGCCACCTCCGGGGCTCCAAAGTGTCCGAAGAGTGAGAAGTTGGACGAGGCGCAGGCTTTGGCCAAAAGCTGCGCCGGTAGACCGGACTTCCTGCCTTGTGATGGACTCTCCATCTGCGCCACACACAGCCACGGAAAGTGCTTCAAGCTGCACTGGTGCTGCCACCTGGGATGGTGTCACTGTGAGTTTTTACTCTTTTCACTTTATGTAGTCTCCATTGTGTATTGCATATAAATAACCAGTGGTGTCCTAAGAGCCCCCCCTCAGAGAATATAGCAGGGAAGCTAATTTTCTGCTAAGTTTTCTGCTCATATCAGGTTCAGTTAAAGCTTCACTAAAAAATTCATTCATTCATTTTCTACTGCTTATCCTCACGAGGGTCGCGTGGGGTGCTGGAGCCTATCCCAGCTGTCTTTTACAGGGCACATATAGACAAACAACCATTCACACTCACAATTTGGAGTCGCTAATTAACCTAGCATGTTTTTGGAATGTGGGAGGAAACCGGAGTACCCGGAGAAAACCCACGCATGCTCGGGGAGAACATGCAAACTCCACACAGAGATGGACGATGGTGGAATTGAACCTTGGTCTCCGAGCTGTGAGGTCTGCGCGCTAACCACTCGATCACCGTGCACTAAAATATTCACAGAAAATCATTCATTCATTCTTTTTCTACCGCTTTTTCCTCACAAGGGTCGCGGGGGTGATGGAGCCTACCCCAGCTGTCTTCGGGCGAGACAGCCAATCACAGGGCACATATAGACAAACAACCATTCACACTCACATTCATACCTATGGACAATTTGGAGTCGCTAATTAACCTAGCATGTTTTTGGAATGTGGGAGGAAACCGGAGTACCCGGAGAAAACCCACGCATGCACGGGGAGAACATGCAAACTCCACACAGAGATGGCGTATGGTGGAATTGAACCCTGGTCTCCGAGCTGTGAGGTCTATGCGCTAACCACTCGACCACCGTGCACTAAAATATTCACTAAAATTCATTCATTCATTTTCTACCGCTTTTTCGTCACGAGGGTCGCGGGGGATGCTGGAGCCTATCCCAGCTGTCTTTGGGCAAGAGGCGGGGTAGACCCTGGACTGGTGGCCAGCCAATCACAGGGCACATATAGACAAACAACCATTCACACTCACATTCATACCTATGGACAATTTGGAGTCGCTAATTAACCTAGCATGTTTTTGGAATTGAACCCTGGTCTCCGAGCTGTGAGGTCTGCGCGCTAACCACTCGTCCACCGTGCACTAAAAAAAAAATCACTTTATTTTTAAATTCACAAGTTTTTCTTCATTTTTCTCAAGCTGCTGCACCTCCCACAAAGTCCCCTGGTGCCTCATACTTTTTAAAGATCAATCATTGAATAGAGCTTAACCATGTTTGGCCCTTCTGTAAACCTAAACTAAAACACAGCAAAATCTTTACACAATTACATCAGTTTTCATTGCCATTGTTAGATAAGTATCATTTATTTATCAATACTTTTGGGTGAAGAAGGGGTCCTAGTTGTTGACTTGATTGAATTAGTATACATTTTTAATACCCGTTGCAGCAAACACAGCAAGGACACACCATTCATAATATGCTGGCCCAGTGGGCGCCTCAGTTAGCATCTAGGAAGTTAAATAAATGCCTTGCCTAAAGGCATCCCAGCCATGAATGCATCATACTAATACTGTTTCTAATATTATAGTTCTCAGTGATATGTAGCTGAAACTACAACCACAATATAATAACAAATATGATGCAGTTTTGCCGCACGGTTAGCATGTTGGTCACAGGAAGACCTGGGTTTGAATCTGCTCTTGGGCATCTATGTTCTATGTTCATCTAGGTTCTCTCCGGGTACTTTGTTTTCTTCCCACTTTCCAAAAACATGCTAGGTTAATTAGCGACTCCAAATTGTCCATAGGTATGAATGTGAGTGTGAATGGTTGTTTGTCTGTATGTGCCCTGTGATTGGCTGGCCACCAGTTCAGGGTGTACCTCGCCTCTCGCCCGAAGTCATCTGGGATAGGCTCCAGCATCCCCCCATGACCCTAGTGAGGGTAAGCGGTATCGAAAATGAATGAATGGATGTATCGATATTACAATTTCTGAATTTAATTACTACTGAGCTACACTCTTCTGCGGTCTGTGTGTATGCTCCAGGCCCCGCCTCCACCCACAGAGACTCTATGACACTCTATGATGAAATGTCTCACTCCATTCATGCTGTTGTTCTATGAAACAAAAACGCACAGAGTGAACTCTCTGCTTGTTTGTAGGCGTGAGACAATGGCGATATATTGAAACCGGCAAAATTACACAGTTTATTTTTATTTATCATGTGATTAATTTATTATCATCCCAGGCTGTTTTCTCCTTTTTTTTGTGAAGGAGAAATCTTGTCATATTTTAATCTCACGAGATCATGTGATCCCCTACTAGATATGGATTATCATCCATCCTTGAAAATTTCCTTTGAAAGTACTTGAAAATGGCTTTAATTTGACCTCTGGTTTCATTAGAAAATTTATTTAAGAGATATGTTTAAGTGTTTTTTTTTGTTATTCGTCCACCATCAAAATACTCTGTGTACAGACCACGTTTTTTATTTAGAGCGTATTTACATTTTGTATTTATAACATTACTCATGGGCCATAAATATACAGAGCCATTCTTCATTTTTGACAAATTGAGGGCACTTTTTGTCCAAGTGCAACTTCTCTTCAAGATAGTACAACACTTATTGTGTGTGAATTAGACGATGTCCAGTGTGATACGTTGTGGTTATCGACAACCATTTTTTGTCTAGTTTTAAAAGCAGTACTATTGTCAATGCTACTGTTACTGTGGTTTATATCTCATACGTGCTGCTTATGAATAACTCATTACCGTACTGGAAAACGACCCCCCCCCCCCCCCCCCCCCCACACACACACCCTCCAATCCCTTTTAGATTTGCTTCAGGTTTATTGGAGGGAATTAATGCCACCCATTTGACTTAAAAGAGAAGTCAGTTTTAGTTTTCATGATGTTCTTATTTTTTATCTAAAAACTGTGAATGTGCATGTCCTGGTCTACGCTGGTAAGCGGGGCCCAGTCACAACATATTCTTTCATTTGGTTTAACACCGGTGCTGCAGTTTGAGTCAATCCCACCTACACCGTCGTGCCCCTGCAGACACTCAGCATAATAAGCAAACAAAATGTATATCATTACGCGGCCCAAAGTAGTCCTTGACAACTGCGCCTATTTCCTCTGAACTTAAGTTATTTAGGCTTTCCAACACACTTGTGTTTTTTTTTGTAAGTACTTGGCATGAATGAGTCTCACTGCATGAACAGATAATATAGTATACAGTTGCTGATACAAGATACTGGGTTTACTTATATGTACTTTAGTAGCTTGGTGGGTTTACTGTATTTACTCAACTGCAGAGAATAAGGTAGTTATTCATTCATTCATTTTATACCGCTTTTCCTCATGAGGGTCGAGGGGGTGCTGGAGCCTATCCCAGCTGTCTTCGGGCGTGAGGCAAGGTACACTCTGGACTGGTCGCCAGCCAATCACAGGGCACATATAGACAAACAACCATTCACACTCACATTCATACCTATGGACAATTTGGAGTCGCTAATTAACCTAGCATGTTTTTGGAATGTGGGAGGAAACCGGAGAAAATCCACGCATGCACGGGGAGAACATGCAAACTCCACACAGAGATGGGCGAGGGTGGAATTGAACCCTGGCCTACTAGCTGTGAGGGCTGCGCGCTAACCACTAGACCGCCACGCCGCCTTAGGGTAGTTATTTCAAATAAAATGGATTACAACAGCAAAAATAACTAAAAAAAATGTGCTGTTTTGTGGTTGAATATGACCTTTTATGCTTGAAAATCCTTTTTTTCTCCCATTTTAGTTGAGAACTGATATTTTGCTGAAACTTGCCGATGTTCTACTGCAAATTCTGATGAAAGATGAGAGTCTAATCATTCTTTTGGTATATACCATGTTTATAAAGCCCCAGGACACAATATTCTGTGCGCCTGGAAAAAAAAAGTGTCAAAATCATCAAAAATGGCCGCTACCGAGAGGGACGGCTTTTGGAAAATGGCAAGCATAAAAATAGCTAAATAAACTGAATAAGAAATATTAGGCATTAAGCGTCATTAAAATGCACAGTGTAGTATTTTACATTGGTCACTCATGTCAGTAATGTCACTTTAATATTCGGGGAAATACACGTGCGAGAATTGATAGCTGGAACAACAGGCTTTTATTGCAGGTTTGAATGATCTCACAACAGGTGCAATAATAAAAAGATGAGAGTCTAATCATTCTTTTGGTATATACCATGTTTATAAAGCCCCAGGACACAATATTCTGTGCACCTGGAAAAAAAAATGTGTCAAAATCATCAAAAAGAGAGGGACGGCTTTTGGAAAATGGCAAGCATTAAAAATAGCTAAATAAACTGAATAAGAAATATTAGGCATTGAGCCTCATTCAAATGCATAGTGTAGTATTTTACATTGGTCACTCAAGTCAGTAATGTCACTTTAATATTCGGGGAAATATACATTGATAGCTGGAACAACAGGCTTTTATTGCAGGTTTGAATGATTGCACAACAGGTGCAATAATAAAAACAAAATCGGCACTATCATATTTGTCATAATAATAATAACGCGGACTGCTGTTGTAGCAGTAACCTATGCCAAGCTGAAACTCAACCCAGTTGTTGTCCTCCACACATCCGGAACACATTTATTGCAACACGCGAGCATGAGTTTTTGCTGACTGTACAAGTGTTATTTCATGTTTAGAGGGCTCTAATTATATTAAAAACAATAAATATAGAAGGTCGTAAACAGGTTTTGATGCTCTAACTCCAAAATGATGATACTGGAATTATTCTATACAAATGTTTTCAAGAAAATAAACGACAATAATAATGTGTTGTTCCACTTAGTGCCTGTAGATGGTGGTACAGTAAACCTCCGATATATCGGAAATTCGCTCACAACGGACAGATAAAAAAGAACCGATTTTTCTGTAATGCATTTCCAATAAAAATTCATTGCATATATCGGATTTTTTATAACGGATTTCGCTTATTTCGGACAAAATCTCCAGTCCCGTTCCAATGCATTTCCATTAAATTTCCCTCACATATATCGGATGGCTGCATCGTGGCGCTCCGATTCGCCGAATCGTGACAGGCCGCTATACGACGTCATTTGCAGCGTTTGCAGCGTTGCCTGCGTGTCCAGGTACATTGGAAACATAGTCAAGGAAGTGCCTTTTTATAACGGATAAAATCCGATTAAGCATATACCGGATATAAATCCGATATATGCGTAAAACGGACATTTTCCGGTATACGCATATAACGGATTTCGCTTATATCGGACAAAACCAGTGGGAACAATTGAATCCGATATATCCGAAGTTTACTGTAATTAGCACTTTAGAGCATCAAAGATGATTTAGGTGTGTGAGATCACTGAAGGTGTCTTGTTTGTGTTGTCATAAAGACATTTAACGTGACACAGAGTTCATTGACGACACGGGGATTTATTACATTGGAGGCTATTTAAGGAAAAACAGTGTTGGGAGCGCTATGCGTGCGTCTATCGCCGCTTTTCCAGATGGTTGTCTTTTTCCTGACAAGCAAGGGATCACGCGACATGTTTTATTGACAGGGTGCAGAGCTCTGCTTAAAGGTCAGCATTTTTCTCTTCCCGTATAGAAATGTCAGGGGTATTTTCAGTCCCGATATTCCTAAGACTCGGCGTGACACTTTGACACCTCCAATGTGTGTGCCTCAACCTGACAGGTTGTCCCTCTCTTAGTTTATCCTCGGAAAATCCACGGATCAGCACGGAGCACAATCACCATCCACTCTTGCGACCGCTAGTCCAGGGCTTAAAGTGTGCACAATGTAATCTTTGCCGTGTAATCATCGGATTGAGAAGGGGTCAGGATGTGCCTTGTGATTGAAATTATCGGATTCGGGCGGAAGACTT
The DNA here is from genome assembly GCF_030265055.1 of Doryrhamphus excisus. Taxonomy (NCBI): domain Eukaryota; kingdom Metazoa; phylum Chordata; class Actinopteri; order Syngnathiformes; family Syngnathidae; genus Doryrhamphus; species Doryrhamphus excisus. Next base: position 18,866,246 of record NC_080474.1, read on the forward strand.
AAGAATCCTTTTCCTGTGCTTATCGTTGGTGAGCCACGCCCGTGATGAATTATTCCTGCTGAAGTCGCTTCCGTGTTACATCACTTGTAAATATTTAGACTAGGGGTCTCAAACTCAATTTACTTGGGGGCCACTGGAGCTAGGGTCTGGGTGAGACTGGGCCACATCAGGTTTTCCAAAAAAAAAAACAAAAAATGCATTTATTAAAAACAGAAAAATATAGAAACTTTTTCAGTGCTTTGGTTCCGATTTTCTACAAGAAAAGCTCTGATAAAACATTCCACTGTTCTCAAATATCTTAATTTTTATTTTTCTGCACATAATAAGATGAAAAATAAACAAATCAAGAATAAAGAAAATCAATCATTCAGTAATAAATAAATATAATAATAATAATAAAATGGCAAATAATAAAAACTTAAGAAACCACATATAGTTGGTGGGTAGACAAATTATTTTTTTCAGATTAAAATTAAAGCATTATTAGAGCCCTGTAGACATGACAAAACACGACTATAGTCACATTTATACTCTTTTTATTTACAACATATTGCGCAACTGCAGGGTCTTGAGACACATGCTAACTCGCAAACTAGAGAGCTAGCGACCTAAAACGGTAGCCTCCAAGTTATTTCCTTTAAACTTAAAAAAAGCCAAAAACTTACCACTTCCACACGGATAGGGAGGATAACTATTAACAGTTATTTAACCTTTAACATGAACATTAATCAAACGTAATAATTTTTTCTGGGTACATGATACCATACAGCATCCATATCAAACTTTCATATCAAGGCGGGGGGCCTCAAACTAGTGTCCTGTGGGCCACATTTGGCCCGCGGGCCGCGTGTTTGAGACCCCTGATTTAGACTTTTTCTCCTCCTTTCTGATTTGTGTTGCTATTCAACCACTTGTACCTTTTTTATTTCATTTTGGTTTGTTCGACTATCAAAACTCAACCAAAAAAAAAAAATCAAAGAACCAACCCGAGTATAGTTATCTTCAGGATTTTTGTCCAGTGTGTCTTACAGCACAATCATGCACTACTAGACCGGCTTAGACGATTGAATCAGGCACAACCGGGACACCCGGGGAGAAAAGTAGAGCTGTCGGCTTTTTGCATGCAATATCTTTCCTTTCATATATAATAATACTGAATAATAAAGACTGACACATGGACAAGGAATATAGAGTTTAGATTTACCTAAACAACATGTACACCCCCTTATTAAAAAGCGCCTAAAAAAAAAAAATTCAACCCCTATACAGTAGAGCAGAGTGCACATGAAACTAAATATTTAAATTGTCTTGCCTTTGGGAAGAGGACATTGTTTTTCCTGCAAGATTGTTATCTTCGGGATTTTTTTTTTTTTTTTTTGGTCTTTCATGCCAACAGCAGGGGATTGTGTTTGTTGCTTTGCAGCCTTTCGGTGCTTTGCACGCAGCTGTGGCTTTGCCGTAGCGTTACACTGAGAAAATGAGCTCAGTGAAAGCAGTGTTCGCAGCTGGTGACAGCATCAGTCCGAGCCTCTCATTAGTCGTAATTAGCTGTGCTTAGTGTCCCCGCCAATATGTCATGTTTGATGAGAGATGTAGCTCGCAGCGCTAATAAAACTGAATAGTTTGAATGCCCCCCCGCCCCTCCTTTTCCTTTTCCTTTTGCTCCTCTGCAAACTGATTACAATCATCAGGTAAGGTAATTACTCATTAAGTTGAAAATCAAAGTCCTAATCAGTAAAAGTCTTCTCAGTTTGCGTCTGCATCTCCGATTTTCACTTTTGGAAAAAAACTGGAAGGGTCATTTCAAATGCCCGGATGTGTAATTCATTTCTGTACTAGGAGTTGGGTACAAGAATAAACATGCTTCCTGTCTTCTCTCAGAACCTGCACGTCATCCTTACATTAAAGTGGTGAACTCATCCAAACCACACCAAGCTAACTCCGCTAGCTTAAATTCACCCTTGGACGGTCCGCCAACCTCCAACCGGTGTTGGAAAAACCAGCGTAGACCAGCTCTCATCGTACATCGCACATGACCGACAAAGTTGAGAGGCCTGTTTTTGCTGAAAATATTAGCGCTGTGGTTGTCGAGTGAAGTGGAAGCGGCAGTCTGGTGTGTTATCCCACATACAGTAGTTGGGAATCATTTGAATTCTAATTTAAACTTCTCTACAAAAGAGGAAAAATATGATCTGAGGGAAGAATTACATTTGAAACACTTCTATGCTAGGACATACTAACTCGTACATACTAACTCCTTATTTCTAAAATTACAAATACTTCAACTTGCTATAACTAACTAACTAACTTACTATAGTTAATCTTCAAACAGCTAAAAATAATGCATAAGGCTAAAAATAACCAATTAGCTAAAATTGTCATCCGATACTTCTCCACAAGAGAGGAGAAATATGATCTCAGGGAAGAAGTACATTTGAAACACTTATATGCTAGGACATACTAACTCGTACATACTAACTCCTTATTTCTAAAATCACAAATAATTCAACTTGCTGATATAGTTCATCTTCAAACAGCTAAAATAATGCATAAGGCTAAAAATAAAAAATAAAATTAGCTAAAAATGTCATCCAATAGGCGGCACGGCGGTCTAGTGGTTAGCGCACAGACCTCACAGCTCGGAGACCAGGGTTCAATTCCCACCCTCGGCCATCTCTGTGTGGAGTTTGCATGTTCTCCCCGTGCATGCGTGGGTTTTCTCCGGGTACTCCGGTTTCCTCCCACATTCCAAAAACATGCTAGGTTAATTGGCCACTCCAAATTGTCCATAGGTATGAATGTGAGTGTGAATGGTTGTTTGTCTATATGTGCCCTGTGATTGGCTGGCGACCAGTCCAGGGTGTACCCCGCCTCTCGCCCGAAGACAGCTGGGATAGGCTCCAGCACCCCCGCGACCCTCGTGAGTAAAAAGCGGTAGAAAATGAATGAATGAATGAATGTCATCCAATACTTCTCTACAAGAGAGGAGAAACACTTCTATGCTAGGACTACGTTATGCTAGCCATAGCATTTCAGTATGTGGAATCAAACTATGGAATGGATTGAGTAAGACCCTCAATGCACACCGATGAAATTCAATTCAAGAAACAATACAAGCAGTTAATCACATCGTACTTTGGTACGTGACAAAAATTAAAAAAAATTTTTTTTACAAAAAAAAAAACCTTAAACTATATTAGGAAAGCAGGAAGTGAACAAATGTAACAGTTACTGATTGTAAAAGTACCAGATGGAGGGGTAGGATTTAATAAGCTTTGCTTCTTCCTACTCCTTTTGGACATGTGGAACTGTGAACTGATTATGTGATGCATTCAATTGTAATCTGATGCATGTTCAAATGAAATAAAACCATTACCATAATTCCACTGGGAGGCTTCACTACAGTTCACTACAGCGCTGCATCATAAAAAGCCTTATGTATCATAAAAAGATTAATACATCCGGACTCTTGACTAGTTTGTAAATAAGTATTGCACGTTACAGTCGTGTGTCTAGTTTTAGCCATCAGAGCACCCCTAAGTCTTAAGTCCTAACTGGTGTTATTATGAGCGCGGACAATGCTGCTTGTACAGAGAGGATTTGCAGACAAACGTAGCATCAACAATGCCTTTTACAACCCCCCCGTGTTAAATTCTTTCCTTTGTTCCAATCGACAAAAGCCCCTCTTGTTCATCGGATGTCTTCACAAGCCATTTTGACAATGCATGCGTTGAACTCATAGGATGATGGCGTGCCGCATTGAGTCATGAGACAGGAAACAAGACATTTCACATGACACCCGGTCAGACCTTCCCCCCTTTGCTGAAATCTGAAACTCAAATGTCGTCGTTCCAGCTGCAGCCCCCATTTCTCTCGACAGTATGAGCGGAGTACTGTGAAACATGACATCATCTGTTTAAATATTTGTTTCTGCTCACTGAACCTTGTCAGTACGAGTCGGACCGAATAGGCTTGTTAAGGACTTACTTGTTACGACCGAAGCGAGCCAATATTGAAACGACAAATCTGAGCTAGACTCATTGCTCTTGTTAAGCTCGCAGACATTTTCCATCCGGCTGCATTCTTTTAAGGCCAGGCAGAAAAACATGGATGGACTGATGCTGAAGCACTCTGACAAGACTGAGGGATGAATGAGCGCTCCTGCATTATTCAGAGAAGAGCTTCTCTTTTTAAATAGCCGACCAGGGCTTAGGATAGAGCAGACGGAGCGTGCAAGATGGAGAAAGCCGCTTCCTCTTCCTCCTGCACTCCACACGCTCCTTATGAAAAACAATCTTCAGCTTCATAGGAGTGCGGGTCCATGAACTCATTTTTAACATACAGTAAATGTCTCGTATCACAAGTCTTTTTTTATGCATTTTACAAATATAATAAAATATATATATATAATATACTTGTGAAACAGCAAGGCAATATGTTTTCAACAATTTCAACACTTTGTCTTTGAGGGCAAAGCATATTTAGTAATAAGTGTACAAGCTAAATAAAAAAGCCATATTTATTTAAAATATTTTGGCTCAACAAAATGGGCACTAGGGCTGCACGGCGGTCGAGTGGTTAGCACGGAGACCCGAGTTCAATCCCACCCTCTCTGCATGTTCTCCCCGTGCATGCGTGGGTTTTCTCCGGGTACTCCGGTTTCCTTCCACATTCCAAAAACATGCTAGGTTAATCGGCGACTCCAAATTGTCCATAGGTATGAATGTGAGTGTGAATGGTTGTTTGTCTATATGTGCCCTGTGATTGGCTGGCCACCAGTCCGAACTCGTCGCGAACCTCGTGAGGATAAGCGGTAGAAAATGAATGAATGAATGAATAGTCAAGACCAATAGTCAACCAATATAACATGTTCTCCTACTATCAACAAGTAGGACAGGTTGGTCTTAATAAATTCACAAATAAGAATCCACTTCAATAATGCTGGCAACGATACAATGTGGAAAGTTGCACATTTCTATGTGGCACAAACATCTGTATATGAATAAAGTAAAGTGCAAAGTATGAAACTCTGGACCAGGAGTCGGGAACCAAAGCAAGTCTGCCTCAGGTTCTGACTTGTTTCTGTTTTGTTTTTGCTGACATTTTAAAGTAAAATGTTAAATGTTGATCTGCTCCTCATTACACGTATACAAATCCCCAGATATGGTATGGAAATGAGGATATGGTCAAAACATTCATTCATTCATTTTCTACCGCTTATCCTCACGGGGGTGCTGGAGCCTATCCCAGCTGTCTTCGGGCGAGAGGCGGGGTACAGCCAATCACAGGGCACATATAGACAAACAACCATTCACACTCACATTCATACCTATGGACAATTGGAGTCGCTAATTAACCTAGCATGTTTTTGGAATGTGGGAGGAAACCGGAGTACCCGGAGAAAACCCACGCATGCATAGGGAGAACATGCAAACTCCACACAGAGATGACCAAGGGTGGAATTGAACTCAGGTCTCCTAGCTGTGAGGTCTGCACGCTAACCACTCGACCCCCGTGCAACCCCTATGGTCAAAACACTCATTGCCTAATAACACACAGTCTACGTACGAGTCTAACAACAAATTTTTTTTAGGAAAGTCTCCATCCTCGTTGCAGATTTACAATTAAAATGAGTTTGTGTGTGAATAAAAGGCCAAAACCCGAAGACATATTGACATTTTTTTCAAAAGTAATATCTGTATTCGTGTGGCAACATATCCTTAGAGTTGCTAGCGTGACTATGACTTCTAAATACACTAAATAATGAATCCTAGCGGCCTCATAAATATACTAATTATCTTGTGTCTCTGTATTGTCACCATATCTTTGTGTTTTTCTACCCCCCCCCTACCCCCCACCCCCTACAATGACAAGGTTCATTACCTCCGGAAAGAGTCACCTCCTTAGCCTTTTATACATACTGCATCGTGATTAGATTTTTCTAATGAGAAGCTGTAATATCCCTTTTTCGATGTGCCCAACGACCTCATTTGCATCTCCTACATCCCCCACAATGCCTTTCATCATCCCCTTTGTGATGGCCGTTGCTTTCAGGCAGTGGCATTTCTAAATGTGATGAAAGGCTCCTCGGTCAAGCAATCAAGGCTTTGACCTTTGTCCTATGGCCTTGTGTTGTAACGGGGGCCTGTTGAAGGTGAAAAAACGTACTGCAGTTCTCACGTCTCAATTGTTAATGGCTCGTTTTTATCACCCATTTCCTTGCATCCCTTTACCAAGTTGAAAAGCATTTGCTTGTAAAAATCATACGCAGTATATTTTAGCATATAAAATGTATGTAAATGTGTTAAGTGCAGACAACCTTGAGCTTGCTGTGACTATGAAAGCTGTTGTCTGTACGGCTCGCGCTAAAAATACTCAAGCTTTAAACCATATGTGTGATAACCCGCTGCTGAAATCCAAACATAGCCTAGTTTCAATAACGCCGCCGTTTTAGTGCACTGATTTACCTTTAAAAGTAATCTAGCCATTATTTTTATTAAAAAATGTTCATTTAGGAGGCTGCGCGGTGGAGAGTGGTTAGCGCACAGGCCACACAGCTAGGAGATTCAGGTTCGATTCCCCTTGGTTACTTGGTTGCTAGGTTAATTGGCGACTCCAAATTGTCCATAGGTATGAATGTGAGTGTGAATGGTTGTTTGTCTATATGTGCCCTGTGATTGGCTGGCCACCAGTCCAGGGTGTACCCCTCCTCTCACCCCGAAGTCAACCGGGATAGGCGACCCTCGTGAGGATAAGCGGCATAGAAAATGAATGGATTGCTTAAGCAAGATGTCTTTTATGTCTCACTGCATTCACCCTTCCGGTGCTCATCCAATCAACAGCCAGAATGCAGTCTAGGTGCATTCACAGATTTGCATTGATTCAGATATTTCAAACTCTTAAAAAAATGTACATTTCCACTTCGGTGTTTTAAAAAAAATCACTCAGATCATTTAGATCAGGGGTCTCAAACACGCGACTCACGTGGCCCGCAGGACACTAGTTTGAGGCTCCCGCTTTGATATTAAAGTTTAATGTTAGTACGGCCCGCGCAAGTTTGATATGGATGCTGTATGGTATCATGTACCCAGAAAAAATTATTACGTTTGATTAATGTTCATGTTAAAGGTTAAATAACTGTTAATAGTTATCCTCCCTATCCGTGTGGAAGTGGTAAGTTTGATATGGATGCTGTATGGTATCATGTACCCAGAAAAAAATATTATGTTTCATTAAAGTTCATGTTAAAGGTTAAATAACTGTTAATAGTTATCCTCCCTATCCGTGTGGAAGTGGTAGGTTTTTGGCTATTTAAGTTTAAAGGAAATAACTTGAAGGCTACCGTTTAGGTTGCTAGCTCTCTAGTTTGCGAGTTAGCATGTGTCTCAAGACCCTGCAGTTGCGCAATATGTTGTAAATAAAAAGAGTATAAATGTGACTATAGTCGTGTTTTGTCATGTCTACAGGGCTCTAATAATGCTTTGTTCATTTTAATCTGAAAAAAATCTTTTATTTATTTATTACTGATTGATTGATTTTCTTTATTCTTGATTTGTTTATTTATTTTTAATCTTATTTTGTGTAGAAAAATAAAAAGTAAGATATTTGAGAACAGTGTAATGTTTTATCAGAGCTTTTATTGTAGAAAATTGGAACCAAAGCGAAGTTTTTTTAAATGTTTTTGTTTTTAATAAATGCGTTTTTTTTTTGGTTGAAAACCTGATACGGCCCAGTCTCACCCAGACCCTTGCTCCAGTGGCCCCCAAGTAAATTGAGTTTGAGACCCCTGATTTAGATCTTCTTTAGACAGCAAGGTAATTGACACAACAGCACCTCTGCTGGTTGAAGCCAAGTCCTGCACACTCAATGAATACATTACGAAGCTAAACCCCAATGAAGAATACGGTTACTGTTTTTACGTGAGTGAGATAAATCTCCACCTTATCGCTGCATGACGTGGGACGGACATAAAACGTGACATTTCTAACTTTGCGCCATCTAATTGACACAAGTAGCTTGCAGCCATATTGATAATCTATTTTTCTCTACAAAGGCGGGGTGGCTCATGGAAAGTAAATGTCATTGCATGGACACGCACACACCCTCCACTTCACTTGGCTGAATAAAATGCAGTTCTGGTGGTAAAGTGGTCCATTTGAGTGAAAGCCTCTCATCCGGGAGAGGTTCCTAATTTCGGCCATTCAACGATGCAAAACAGAGGCTCTTTTTGCCGTTGGTTCGATTGTTGGACAGTAAAACAAGGACGTAGAGTGCATCGGCTTGTCAGCTTCTGTGCTTCGTTCCTCTCCGGGGAGCCACTTAAGCAAACATCTGAGCTTCTCTCTCTCCTGGCTGCACGGCTCTCACACGGAGCCAATGGGCTGCAGAAGATGACGGGCATTTGCAAGCTGGCGTTTCGCACCATCGACACCAGTTCATCCATTCATTCATTCCCTATACCATTTGTTTCTCTACACAGCTGTTCACACAGAAACAAATAACTTTTTTTTTAACCTAGAATTGGAAAAAATATGATACATTTATTTAGTTAAGTTTAAAAATATTGTTTATTATCCTCTATGTTCTGTCAACACTGTGTCCCAAAGCAACCAATAGCAACTAGGCTGTGTTTTTAACGTATCATTCATCTAAATCAGGTTCTCAAACATGCGGCCCGCTGGCCAAATGTGGCGCACAGGACACTAGTTTGAGGCCCCCGCCTTGATATGAAAGTTTAATGTTAGTGCGGCCCGCGCAAGTTTGATATGGATGCTGTATGGTATCATGTACCTAGAAAAAAATATTACGTTTGATTAATGTTCATGTTAAAGGTTAAATAACTGTTAATAGTTATCCTCCCTATCCGTGTGGAAGTGGTAAGTTTTTGGCTATTCAAGTTTAAAGGAAATAACTTGGAGGCTACCGTTTAGGTCGCTAGCTCTCTAGTTTGCGAGTTAGCATGTGTCTCAAGACCCTGCAGTTGCGCAATATGTTGTAAATAAAAAGAGTATAAATGTGACTATAGTCGTGTTTTGTCATGTCTACAGGGCTCTAATAATGCTTTGTTCATTTTAATGTGAAAAAAATAATTTGTCTACACACCAACTATATGTGGTTTCTTAAGTTTTTATTATTTGCCGTTTTATTATTATTATTATTATATGTATTTATTACTGATTGATTGATTTTCTTTATTCTTGATTTGTTTATTTATTTTTCGTCTTATTTTGTGCAGAAAAATAAAAATTAAAATATTTGAGAACAGTGGAATGTTTTATCAGAGCTTTTATTGTAGAAAATCGGAACCAAAGCACTGAAAAAGTTTGTATATTTTTCTGTTTTTAATAAATGTGTTTTTTTTTTTTTTTGCAAAAACCGATGCGGCCCAGCCTTGCCCAGACCCTAGCCCCAGTTGCCCCCAGGTAAATTGAGTTTGAGACCCCTGATCTAAATCTTGCTCTTCCTCCTCAGGCAAGTACGTCTATCAGCCCATGACCAACGTGTGCCACCTGCCCAGCACAGCGGTGCCCCCTGCTGACACGGAGTACAGCAACACCATCGACCTGTCCGTCTCCCTGGCTGAGCGCTTCCTCAAACTGGCCCCCTGCTTCCGTTCGCCGCCTCACTTGGAGTCGCCAAAGTACTGTGTGATCGCGGACCTGTTCGTGGACGACTACGTTGTCAAACGCATCAACGGAAAGATGTGCTACGTGCAGCGCCCCGTACCTGCGCTACCCGAACCGCCGCAACCTCCCGCTCCTCCCGCACCAGCTCCAGCTATACCTCAGAGGCCTCCGAATCCCCCTCAGCCACGACCCGCTGTCAAGCCCGCGCCGCAGGACCAGCACACGCCTGCGCCGCCGTCGGGCCAACCGGCGCACAGTGAACACCAACACCCCTCGCCTCTGGATAAGATAAAGGGGCCCAAAATGGACCACTGCTCTTCTCCATCCAGCTCCGAGGACTCTGGCATCAACGCCTTAGGTCTGCACTGTATGGAGTCCTGCGAGGAAGAAAGCGAGGAGGACGAGGAGGATGACGAGTTGAGCACAGATGGAAACTCCAGTCCCGGCAGCCTGTGGGATCAAGACGACAGCTCTTTGCTGTCTCCTTCCAAGTCTATGATTGAGATCATTGAAAAGATCGAAACAACTGTCTAACTGAGATCGACGCCGCGACATCAAAAGCGGCACCAGAGGATGTCGTGGAGATCCCGACCCTCCTCGATGGGGTCGGGATGGGTTGTCTTTTGTAGTTTGTTTTTTCCCGCAGGAGGTCACCTGCACTTCACATCCTCTACTCACATTCCCTGCATGGAGTCTATTTCTACTACTTTCTACGATCCAGGACACAAAGATGAAGCACAAGATAAAAAAAACAGTACATGCACAGAGGATCCAACAGCACACCGTGGGAACAGAGAGGACTTCAAGGATGGTGAAAACGTATTCAGGCGTATTTCCTGCAGAGCCACACTGAATAGAAAACATAGGAGAATAATTTACAGTCCTTATTTTACGAGAATAAAGTCAGAAAATTATTTTTGGCCTTTTTGTAAAATTAAGAATTTTTTCTTGTACCATTAGGACTTCATTCATTCATTCATTTTCTACCGCTTTTTCCTCACGAGGGTCGCGGGGGTGCTGGAGCCTATCCCAGCTGTCTTCGGGCGTAAGGCGGGGTACACCCTGGACTGGTCGCCAGCCAATCACAGGGCACATATAGACAAACAACCATTCACACTCACATTCATACCTATGGACAATTTGGAGTCACCAATTAACCTAGCATGTTTTTGGAATGTGGGAGGAAACCGGAGTACCCGGAGAAAACCCACGCATGCACGGGGAGAACATGCAAACTCCACACAGAGATGCCCGAGGGTGGAATTGAACCCTGGTCTCCTAGCTGTGAGGTCTGTGCGCTAACCCCTAGACCACCGTGCCGCCCAGTTACTCACATAATTACTGATTTTTTTCTTCGAACGTGACTATTTTTTTCATAACAGTGACATTTACTTTTTGTAAAATTATTCTATTTTTGCTAAGTTATGACTACCATAATATTACAGTTTTCTTTTTTGTGTAAAAATTTATTTTGAGAGAATATTTTTCTCATGTAATTACTTTTTTTCTTGAAACTTCACTATTTTTGTAACGTTAATATTTTTTTCTTGAAACATCACAATTTAAATCACAGAGAGTGACGACACATTATTGGGTTAAGTGACATAATTTTCACAAAATTATCACTTTATTGTAAAATTATCACCGATATTGTCCAACTCCCACTTTCCGATATCAGCTGATACCGTTGTGGAATGAACACATATGTGTTGTATACAGCATTATTTTTAATATCAACCAATATCACATTTTTAGGCTGATATTGTGCAGATAATTATCGGTACCAGTAGTTATCGCTAAATTTTTTTTACATCCCTAAATAATAATATTATATATTTTTTGGTTAAACATTATGACTTTTTCTCTCATAACACAACTTTGCTTAGTAAAAACATTATGTTTTTTTCTTGTAACATAACTTTGTTTTTTAAAATCATTACTCTTTTTTTAAATATCATGAATTTTAATTTTTTTTATTTTAATTTCTAAAATTAAACATTTATAGTTATAAACTCATCAATATTTATTATTGTTGGTTTCTGGTTATGACTTATCATGCATAATTCTTTTTTCTTGTAATAAGACATTTTTTTGAAAATATTTAATCACAATTTTATTTCTACAAAATTATAACTATTGTGTCTTTTTTCTTGTATTATTATGACAGCATGTCTTTATTTTTTCGTCATAATAGAACATTGTTTCATACAATCATTTTTTTTGTCATAACATGACTTTGTTTAGTAAAAATAAGTTTTTTGGAAACATAATATTATTGTGTCGGAAAATTGTGGGAAAATTTACATTTAAAACATTTTATCCTCATGACACAAATTAGTTTCATAAACAGAGCTTTGCCTCAAAAATATATATTTATTGTGATAAATTCCTGCCTTTTCCCCCATAATAGTTCATCGTGTTGTACTGTAAGTCTGTCATTGTATCCTGGCAGCAGTCTAATGTTGTTTTCTTGTCAGTGTGGCTCAGATGTTCCACCATTGAAAAGCTTCAATGAAACTTCCCAGCAGGTTTTCTAATAGCAGCGTGACTAAAAGTTTCAAGCGAGTCCTTGATGAAAAATCAGTTTGCTTGCCATCCAAGCTGTCAGTCAGTCAGCTTCATTTCTTGTTCTTGCGGCCCACACAAACGAAAAAAAAAAAAAAGGCCGCATTGTAACGACAAGGCCAGCTACCTCTTACAGGGGAAAACGTGCAACAAGCCTCTTTGAAAGCCGCGTTAGTCTGCACTTTACTGACGCCGACACACCAATGGTTTTTAGGTCAGTGATCGACAATCAAGGATTACACACAAGCACATTCCTACGCTGTGCCTGCCAGTGAGGACCAACATTGATCTTCTCAAAGACTCGTCTCCTGTGCTCTTCAAGCCTAAATTGTGCTTTAAAACAAAGCGAGACTTCCAATGACCCCCATTAGCCACCGAGAAACGAAATACCGTGGATGTGTCTCAGCGGGCCTGAAAGTGGAGAAGTCACAGCAAAGACTTGAAGGGAAGGACACGACAACAAACAGAAAGTTCCATTACAGTTCCACTACTTTGTCAGTGACTTTTTGGCCTTTTCGAGCGAAATGCATCGCTATGTGTGCTCACGGAGAGGATTATGGGAATGTTCATTCAGGCCGGGATGGACTTGTGTGTCACGGTTATTTTGTGCACCTTTCAAAGAGAGTAATAGGATTGTGAATAGAGTAGATGTATGTGGTGCATATAATAAACAAGACAGGCCCCTTATCGGGGGGCGTTCATAAATGAAATCCACCCCGATTTTAAATAATTATTCAACCTAATGGCATTAAAAAAAATTCAGTTTGCATGACTATATTTACCTGCAAAAATGACAATTTTACCAAATGTGTTGTTCGGAACGTTCAAGGTGAAGAGAAAAACAGCTTTTCTAGCCTTGACGTTAATCAGAACAGTCCCTCTTTAAATGTTCTTATTATGCCTATACTATTTTCTTATGAATAAATACTAATGAAACTGCACTTTATTTCATTTTTGTTTTTTCCAGCTACAATTGAACATCCAAATATTTCTGTTGCACTCAAAATTAATAGCCATGTTTACATGGACCCAAATATTCCAATTCCATTCGGGTTATTTGCTCAAACTGAAAAAATGTAACCTTTGTATATATGGAGGACCAAAACTGCCAAAATAATAAATAAATAAATAAATAAAAGTGGAAATAAAAACAAAAATGAAAAAAAAAATTAAATACAAAAAAATTTATATAAATGGAAATAAAAACAAAAATAAAAAATATATACATAAATAAATAAATAAAAGCAAAAATAAATACAAAAATAAAAAACAAGATTCAAAAATTAAAAATTAATACAAAAATAAATGTAGAAATAAATACAAAAATAAATATATAAATAGAATTACGTATCAATAAATAAATAATGTATGTATTTATTTCATGCAGCAGACAATGTCAGCTTGAAATGCAGAAGGAAAAACTATTCAAATGAGGGGGCGGTCCTAAGTGTGTCTTGGGTTGAACTGTTCGCCTATTGCTTGATCGACATGTGAGTGCGAAAATCGACTAGGTATGCCTGCAAACGGCCACAGCAAGAGGAAGTATACAGGGAGAAAAGTATACATTTACCAGGACAATAATGGCGGGGTCCACCAGGAAGTCGGTGTCCGAGCTGGAGATTGCAGCCATATTTACCGCCATTGAGAGTGGTGTGGTGACTTCCTCTTGCTGTGGCTGTTTGCAGGCATACCTAGTCGATTTTCGCACTCACATGTCGATCAACCAATAGGCGAACAGTTCAACCCAAGACACACTTAGGACCGCCCCCTCATTTGAATAGTTTTTCCTTCTGCATTTCAAGCTGACATTGTCTGCAGCATGAAATAAATACATATGAGAGCAGAGCGCTTTTATTTATTTATTGGTATATAATTCTATTTATATATTTATTTTTTTATTTATTTCTACATTTATTTTAGTATTTATTTTTAATTTTTGAATCTTGTTTTTTATTTTTGTATTTATTTTTGCTTTTATATTTTATATATTTATTTATTTATTTATTATTTTGGCAGTTTTGGTCCTCCATATGTATACACCTCATTCCGAAAGAAAAGTGCCAATCCGAATGAATATATAATCTTTCTGCCTCACTTCCTGTCCGTCACCCCTTTTCCTTCCCAACCCCGGAACAGATCTCTCCATTGCAACACATGTACACAAATACAACACATAACACATAAGACAACTAAGGGTAATTACAATACATACAAGACAAATACACAATAAATGATAAGTAAAGTAATATAACTCATATTACACAAACATAATAATGAGCCAAAGGGACGCTACCACACAGAAATCAACAAAGAAACCAAGCAAACGTGACGCTAACGCTAACAACAACAGTTAGTCCCAGTTAGCTTAGATACTGATATTAGCACCCATGGACAAGGGAGCCTAACTTCGTGAAAAAGTGTGCCCAAACAACTCCACAGCTCCCACAATAGAGCCAAAAACTCACCTCTATGTATTCCCGCACGGCATCAACCTTGTGAAATGTTGTATGAGGCTCAAGAAGGCTCAGAATCGCTGTATGAATCCCTCTAGCGAAAACCGCCGCACTGCGGTGCGTTTACTGACAGTAGGACAAACGACACTCAAAGCTGAACATTATCAATGACACAATATAATGTTAATTATGGGTTTTCTAACAATGACATTTATTTTAACTGTAAACTGCTGTTTTTTTTTTAAATAGTGACTTTGAAATTGTCTTGCAAACTAATGCATGATAATGAATTTTGCAATTTAATATTATTTATTTACATTTATCTAAATATAAATACAAAAAAAATGTTGAAGTTGAAGATTTGGTGTGGATCCGAGTTCCACACAGTGTATCCTTACTGCGTATATGACAGGAAATGATATCCTTTCATATCCCCACCTGACACGCGGACGTTTATTGCACGATAAGAAAATTCACTTGAAGAGAAGACAGCAGGAGAATTGAGACGGAAGATGTGTGTCTATTTTCACATCAGAAAGACAATAAGTGTCGGAGCGACGTCCTTCCCAGATGAGATGTCAGTGGAAGTCATCACAACTTTCTGACCTTGGCGTTTAGCCCGCATTGATTTCCTCCATTTAGCTCCACCGCTGCATCGTATCTATTGATTATTTTCTTTCTGCAAGTGCTGAGGAGTGGGATACGCCAAAATGAAATGCAAATCAGTTTCTGGGAAGCAGTCGTGTTTTTATATATTAAAAAATGAGTGCAGGTCTCACAGCTAGGAGACCCGAGTTCAATTCCCACCTCGCCCAAATTATCCATAGTTATGAATGTGAGTGTGAATGGTTGTTTGTCTATATGTGGCCTGTGATTGGCTGGCCACCAGTCCGGGGTGTACCCCGCCTCTCGCCTGAAGACAGCTGGGATAGGCTCCAGCACTCCCATGACCCTCGTGAGGATAAGCGGTAGAAAATGAATGAATGAAAAAAAAAACATCCACAGAAGTAGCCAAATACCAGCGATGCAATGTCCAAATTATATGAATTGCATTTTTTGCTGGAGCCTATCCCAGCTGTCTTCGGACTGGTGGCCAATCAATCACAGGACACATATAGGCAAACAACCATTCACACTCACATTCATACCTATGGACAATTTCGAGTCGCCGATTAACCTAGCATGTTACCCGGAGAAAACCCACGCATGCACGGGGAGAACGTCCTACTCCATACAGAGATGGCCGAGGGTCTCCAAGTTGAGGTCTGTGTGCTAACCACTTTTCCACCGTGCAGCCAAATTACATCATTCATTCATTCACTTTCTACCGCTTTTCCTCACGAGGGTTGCGAGGGTGCTGGAGCCTATCCCAGCTGTCTTCAGGCGAGGTACACCCTGGACTAGTGGCCAGCCAATCACAGGGCACATATAGACAAACAACCATTCACACTCACATTCATACCTATGGACAATTTGGAGTCGCCAATTAACCTAGCATGTTTTTACCCGGAGAAAACCCACGCATGCACGGGGAGACACACAGAAATGGCCGAGTGTCTCCAAGCTGTGAGGCTTGTGTGCTAACCACTTGTCCACCGTGCAGCCAAATTACATCATCCATTCATACCTATGGACAATTTGGAGTTGCCAATTAACCTAACCTAATGTGCTTGGTAGGTACCTTATGTGTCACCGGACATAGTTTACCATTGCTGTGTACTTTGTGGGCCACTGCTGCCCTCACTGCAGAGCGTCCACGAAGACATTTTGTCCTCTGATGACCACAGAGAGGAAGCGAAGGGCATATCAGTGTGAAGTATATATACGTATGATGCAAACACGTGTAAGTCTTGAGAGTGTCGGCACAAATTTTGATGTGAAACACTTTAATTTCCATCTTCAAACGCGAGCTGGCGATCAAAGTACACAAAGTTATTCCATGGACTGACACCTTCAGCGGTATGATGCACACCCCGAAAATTGAAAACGCCCTTGTTCAAGGACTGCTACACACACACACACACACACACAGCAGTGTTGGCTCAGCTTGAGTCACAAGCTGTTCAGTGATGTTGCTGCGTTCCCTTTATGCATGTAAGCACATTACCTTGCAAAGGAGGTTTTTCTTTTTAAATCCGTTCCAATGGCCTTTCCAGTCATGTATGAAAGACACTACAAGGGTCTTTTGAAGAGATAAAATGTTCCCTCGCTGAAAAAGAGATGAATGGAATAGGTGGTTGTCATGATGTTGTGTAACAATAAATCACTTGGTGTGTGTGATTGTGAATAAGCCATCTTTCGATTAGTCTGAATGTACTCAATTAACCATTTTTTAATAGGGAACGTCATGCTTTGACATCAGTAGAAAACTGAAAACAATTAGTTCTGTGCAGTCAGTCAGAGTCGTCTGTTTTTTTGTTTTTTTTGTCCAATCAGATCTCAGCTTCAATGTGTTGCTATGTCAATGTAATCTGACATGGAGTGCAGGTCCACTTGCAACGGAGCTGTTCTTCCGAGTTGCCTCTCAGAGTCACCTTCAAGTGAGGACGATGACGTTCCTACACGGACAAAACAGGAGAAGAAATATGTTTTTTTTAAACAGCCAACTGTTGAATATTCATTAGCCTCCATCACTGCCACAAAATCGGAAATAGATGTGATGTACATTTATTTACTTTCTCGCTGCTTGGCGCAAACAGCAGGAAATTCTTACCGTTATGTGTTTGTGTTCTGGTATTTATTCATTCATGGGGATAAAAGTCTGTTTATACGCAATGGAAGGACTACAGGAGCTTTTCTATGTGTTTTTGTAATGATGGCGGCCATGTTTTTCAACCCATCTTGCTCACATTTTGCACACAAGTCACCAAAAAATTCCCCAATTTTGCTTGACTTTAGACAGCATATTTCATTCATTCATTCATTTTCTACCGCTTATCCTCACAAGGGCCAATCACAGGGCCCATATAGGCAAACAACCATTCACACTCACATTCATACCTATGGACAATTTGGAGTCGCTAATTAACCTAGCATGTTTTTGGAATGTGGGAGGAAACCGGAGTACCCGGAGAAAACCCACGCATGCACGGGGAGAACATGCAAACTCCACACAGACATGGCAGAGGGTGGAATTGAACCCTGGTCTGCACGTTAACCACTCGATCGCCGTGCAGCCCGACGGCATATTTTTCCTGAAAATATCAGAGACAAGGGGCTGTACGGCGATTGAGTAGTTAGCACACAGGACTCAGGTCCTAGGAGACCGGAGTTCAATTCCACCCTCGGCCATTTCTGTGTAATAACAATATTAATATTATTAATAATAATATAATATACATTATTATTATTATTGTTATTATGTTAGTATTATGTTAATATGAACATAATAGTAATAATAATAAAAATAACAATAATAATAATTTATATTATATTATTATTAACAATATTAATATTAATATTAATATTAATTTTAATATTATTAATAATAATATAATATACATTATTATTATTATTGTTATTATGTTAGTATTATGTTAATATGAACATAATAGTAATAATAATAAAAATAACAATAATAATAATTTATATTATATTATTATTAACAATATTAATATTGTTATTATTGTTATTGTTGTTATTATTATTATGATTTTAGTATTATGTTAATATGAACATAACAATAATTATTATTAATATTATTATTATTAATAATATTATTATTATTAGTGTTGTTATTATTATCCATAATGATAATAATACAATTCTAATAATAAATAATATAATATTCTAATTTGAAAATTCTTGTCTTGGCCCCAAAGCGGCTAAAAAAAAAATATTGAGGCCAAACTAGGCCAATGCTGGACACAGATGGCTTCTGTCGATAAAAGTATAGTTTTGGGAAAAAATAAGGATGCAAGCAGTCTAAATGCAAAATGCTGCTGCCTGTCAAGCGTAAAAAATAACATAACAATTTCAGGGGAATTGGTGCTTTGCTGTGATGGCACCCCAGGGTGAGCTTTGTGTTTCCATTCATGTGTTGAGATCTTGAAGGAAAAATGTCCTGAAAAGCACATCATGCTGCCGCTCCAGGATGAACACGAGCAGTCAAGTGGAACTCTGCATCATCCCCTCTTAACGACAACTACTCAAATCTACAAAAATGCTCTGGTCGACCTTCGGATTGCTTCAATTTCAGAGAAATTTTACAGAAAAGTCATATTTTATCAGACATTTGCATGTTTGTATTTTTTTTTGCTTCATGTTTTGACACGTTTGTCGCATTATTGCCGTGTCAGGAACGTAGACGAGGGATATTCATATATTAATAATCAATGTTTTATCATTCATTGATGAGATTGTACATCTCACATCCTTTATTTGTGTAAATTCTAGGTGTCTTTTTCAGTAAAAACTCTATTTTTTTTAGATGATTTGTCATAACCTTTCTAGCATTATATCATTCATTTTAGTGAGAGTTTATTATTATGGTGTCATATCTTTTTATGGCACCTTTTAAAGCTAAAAGAAGACCAATATTCCGGGTGTATTGTTCCAAGTATACACACACTACACTACATGATGACTACACACTCGTCATTTGGGGGTTGACACGTTTCATTATTTCTGCAGTTGTTTCTCCAAATGTACCCTGCATGCACGTCCATCTATGAACTGAGCTCCATCACACCCTGCAGAGCGAGTGGGTGGGGGACACGCTCAGGTTGTGTTGTGGGGGCTAAACTTTTGTTTCAGAAATATAACGACATCGTGATGAGGATCAGAGTGCGTTTGGATCTGATCAAGGGCCCCATACTGAAAAATGAAAAAAAAAATTGTTGTATAACCCTAACCGCTACTGGTTAGTTAGTCACTAGTTCCTCCGTAACTACTCTAAATCCATGTGCCTTGATGATTAGTTACTCATTAGTTCTTCATGGTTTCCTCAGTAACTACTCTAAATCCATGTGCCTTAGTCATTACTCACTCATTAGATCTTGGTCGGTTCTTCAATAACTACTCTAAATCAATGCGCCTCGGCCATTAGTTCCTCAATAACTACTCCAAATCAATGTGCCTCAGTCATTAGCTCCTCAATAACTACTCTAAATCAATGCGCCTTGGTCATTAGTTCCTCAATAACTACTCTAAATCAATGCGCCTCTGTCATTAGTTCCTCAATAACTACTCTAAATCAATGTGCCTCAGTCATTAGTTCCTCAATAACTACTCTAAGTCAATGTGCCTTAGTCATTAGTTACTCATTCGTTCTTGAATTGTTCAATAACTACTCTAAATCAATGTGCCTTAGTCATTACTTCCTCAATAACTACTCTCAATAAATGTGTCTCAGTCATTAGTTACTCCTTAGTTCTTGATTGGTTCCTCAATGACTACTCTAAATCAATGTGCCTTAGTCATTACCTCCTCAATAACTACTCTAAATTGATGTGCCTTAGTCATTACTTCCTCAATAACTACTCTAAATCTATGTGTCTCAGTCATTAGTTACTCCTTAGTTCTTGATTGGTTCCTCAATGACTACTCTAAATCAATGTGCCTTAGTCATTACCTCCTCAATAACTACTCTAAATTGATGTGCCTTAGTCATTACTTCCTCAATAACTACTCTAAATCTATGTGTCTCAGTCATTAGTTACCCCTTATTTCTTGATTGGTTCCTCAATAACTACTCTAAATCAATGTGCCTTAGCCATTACTTCTTCAATAACTACCCTAAATCTATGTGTCTCAGTCATTAGTTACCCCTTAGTTCTTGATTGGTTCCTCAATAACTACTCTATATCGATGTGCCTTAGTCATTAGTTCGTTCCTCAATAGTTTTTCATTAGTTCCTCAACAACTACTCTAAATGTATGTGCCTTAGTGATTAGTTATTCATTAGTTCTTCATTAGTGTCTCAGTAACTACTCAAAATCCACGTGCCTTAGTGATTAGTTATTCATTAGTTGTTCATTAGTTCCTCAGTAACTACTCTAAATCTATGTGCCTTGGCGATTAGCTCCTCATTATTTCTTCATTATTTCCTCAGTAACTACTCTAAAGCTATGTGCCTTAGTCATTAGTTTGTCATGAATTCTTCATCACTTCCTCAGTAATGACTGTATTTTGTGTACCTTATTGTAAAGTTTGACCGATACAGCTGATTTTTTCCATTTTTGCTATTGTTTTTTTCAGTATTCTTGTTAAATGATGTTTTTAGAATATGCAGCGGACCAATAAAGAAACAGCCGCGGGCTGTAAATGGACCCTGAGCCACACTTTGGAAACCCCTGATGTAAAGTAACTCTAGCAGGCTGAATTTATGAAGGATTATTATCCTTCTATTATTATTATTATTATATATTATTATATACAGTGTACCAGCATATAATATTTCTATAGGCAATAACATTTCTATATCTGACCTGCTGGCTGGACCAGATGAGGACCAGCATACATGTTGCTGTATTTGTCCACGTTTACGAGGGCCATGCTGTACTTTAGCCCCCCCGCCCACCTATAACACCCATAACCCCCCCCTCACCCCTTGTGTACTGTGCCGGGGCCTCCATGGCTTGGCCTACTCAGTAACACCATTAGCATGTAAATGACAGCTGAGCCCTTCAGCCAGTGGATGCTGATTGGCTGCATCAGACCTCCAACTTCTTGGTGCATTAGGATCATTTTCCTCTTGGTGGGGGGATTATATGAGAGGAAGGTTTTGGCGGGGAATACACCGGAGGTCACACTGTATCAGAAATAATAGAAATTCAAACAAGTATTGTTTTTTTAATTGGATTTTCCAGAGACCATCCGAAGAGCATTTTTCTCACCCGGTTGGTTTTGCTCGGTGGAAACTTCTGCTCAGTCAACTCCTCTCTCGGTGCTTTTCTGCTCTCAGAGGATTCTCTGAATAATTCAAGGAGAACAGTGTTCTCCGAGGAGATTGGCCTCGGTGTCCCGGCGAGCCCTTGCTGATGGAAACAACATGACAGAGCGATGTGGTGGTCATGTGGTCACGCCTTCTGCACCCAAGGAAGTTATAAACGCGCCATTGCTAGGTTGCAACACAGAGTTCTTCTCTTCTCTTCTGCGTCACAAAGGAGAGCGAGAACGGGAAGAAGAACAAAGAACATTTTTAATTTCACGGCAGTCAAAGAGAATGGGGAAGTTTTTTTTGCCTCACGGCTATTGCGTGTCGACAAGATAGAAAAATCGATGTTACCTTGTGATAGCTTAGCGTATGCTTATACTAATCAGGTTAAAACTGTCATTAATCAATATTATGGCACCAGTAGAGCTATCATATTAGCGTCATAAATGGAGTCCAATTGTTGTATATCGTTTTGTAATTGTATTGCATCACTTTGGAGAGATTTGTCCTATCATATCGAAGGAATCGAGGGAATCGACCTTTCATTTCCACTATACACACGTACAATGACATTTAAATCATATTGTATCGCAATTGCATTTGTGATGTATCGCATTGTAATTGTAGTGAATCATATTACATTGTAATAAGAGTTAATTTGATCAAAAATGGAGGCAATTAAATCGCATCGCAATTGGAGTCAACCTATCATATCATCGTAGTAATAGTAATCGCCGTTAGCAATATCATTGTATAGCATTTAGGGCTTACTCACAAAAATGTTTAATTTAAAACCAGTATCATAAATAAACAAATCTTATTTTGAGCTAACACAAATAAACAAAACCATATTAGTACGAGAGGTCTCATATTTTGTATTTGCTGAATGTTTGTGGGCGAGTTTAAGACCTAATATGCTAAACATATACAAAAATAGTAATACAAAAATATGCTTGCTGACTGTATTTTTTTTAAATAATGGCCCAAATTGATATCCCTTTATGAATAAAACCTTATTTCCATCTGCGATTAAATGTGATTAATTGTGAGTTAACTATGGACAAAAAAATGTGATTAATCACGATCAAATATTTTAATTGATTGACAGCCCTAATAGCATCATAATTCAATATATAAATACATGTTTGTTAGTTTTTTTTCCAAACAGTGCCTGGAATACGGGGCGGCACGGTGGTCTAGTGGTTAGCGCAGGGTTAGGACCAGGGTTCAATTCCACCCTCGGACATCTCTGTGTGGAGTTTGCATGTTCTCCCCGTGCATGCGTGGGTTTTTTTCTCCGGGTACTCCGGTTTCCTCCCACATTCCAAAAACATGCTAGGTTAATTAGCGACTCCAAATTGTACCATAGGTATGAATGTGAGTGTGAATGGTTGTTTGTCTATATGTGCCCTGTGATTGGCTGGTGGCCACCAGTCCAGGGTGTACCCTGCCTCTCGCCCGAAGACAGGTGGGCTCCAGCACCCCCGCGACCCTCGTGAGGAAAAAGCGGTAGAAAATGAATGAATAAAACCTCCATCTGCGATTAATTGCGATTAATTGCGAGTTAACTATGGATAGGGGAAATGTGATTAATCGCGATCAAATATTTTAATCGATTGACAGCTCTAATAGCATCATAATTCATTGACAGAGGAAAGGGAAATATGCTAAAATATACAGTGGTCTAGTGGTTAGCGCACAGACCTCACAGCTAGGAGGA
Source organism: Doryrhamphus excisus (assembly GCF_030265055.1). NCBI lineage: Eukaryota > Metazoa > Chordata > Actinopteri > Syngnathiformes > Syngnathidae > Doryrhamphus > Doryrhamphus excisus. Next base: position 18,889,487 of record NC_080474.1, read on the forward strand.
CCAGGGTTCAATTCCACCCTCGGCCATGCTTTGATACATCAGTCAATTGACATCATGTATATCATTAACAGGACCACAATGGAAACTAACTCAATTATCGAGACCTTGTTAAGTCATTGTATACTCGTATTGACCGGCATGTTGACAAACAGAATATGCTCATTCAGTGCACTCGCTGCAGTGCACTCAGACAGTTGCTCGGCTGCGCACTTAAGACGAGAGTATAGAGCGAGTGGAATGGAGTGCTACCCATTAATGCAACGTAATGAGAAATTCAAGTGGCTCGCATCACTCCGTGCTTTCAATGAATGTGTCAATGATGCCAGCTGTCATCCTTCTCACTCCTCGGTAGTCATCACCCGCCTTCTTCATCATCATCATCATCATTTCCCAACACATTTGCATTCCATATTTCTGCACATTCACCATCTTTACTGATATTAATTCCAAAGGGTGGAACGTGGAAACTGTCTGTTATGCATGAGGTATATTAAATATTATGTATATATGGGAAATACCAGTGCATGTCAAATAGTGGGACAGACCCGTCACCCCCACCCCTCCCACTGAGGGGCTGGGTGAAGCACACAATTTTTTCTCTTTTTTTGCCAAAATATTCTAATGTTATTATATTACCATATAATATTTTGACTTGATTTCTGTCTCTTAGAATTGTATTCTTGTAATTTGTAGCATTCCTTGGTTTTTAATATTATGTATCCTTGTATTATAATTTCATTCTTTTTCATTCTTCATTCTATGATTTTTTTTTTAATTAAACAATTTTAAAAAAATATTTAAAAAAAACGTTTTACCATCTTTGTACTGCCAGACGTTTACAGCATTCATTCATTCATTTTCTACAGCTTATCCTCACGAGGATCGTGGGGGGTTGCTGGAGCCTATCCCAGCTGTCTTCGGGGTACTGGTCGCCAGCCAATCACAGGGCACATATAGACAAACAACCATTCACACTCACATTCATACCTATGGATAATTTGGAGTCGCCAATTAAACTAGCATGTTTTTTGGAATGTGGGATTACTTTACCTGAAATAATAATAAATAAATAAAATAATAAATAATAAATAATAAATAATAAATAATAAATAATAAATAATAAATAATAAATAATAAATAATAAATAATAAATAATAAATAATAAATAATAAATAATAAAAAATAAAAAATAAAAAATAAATAATAAATAATAGAGGAAAAAGCGGTAGAAAATGAATGAATGAATAAATAAGACAGTTCAGTGCAGACTGTAATACCTACTGTGACCAGCAGAGGTGCTAAGTGATGTTACCAAGTCATACTCAACAATAATGTGACACTTCCTTCGGGTGTTGGTGTGTTCAAAGACACATGCAACACACCTACTTGTTTGTTGACAAAAATACTAGTTACATTTATCGTAGTTTTGGTCGATGAAAAGTGACTGAAAAAATATGTCGTCTTATATTCAAGGTAGTTTTTTTTTTTTTTTAGCTTAATTTATTGTTTTTATCTTCATTTTGAGTCCCTTTGAGCTAATTAACCTAGCATGTTTTTGGAATGTGGGAGGAAACCGGAGTACCCGAAGAAAACCCACGCATACACAAGGAAAACATGAATTGGATTCAGGTCTCCTAGCTGTGAGGCCTGCACGCTAACCACTCGACCGCCGCGCAGCCCTGTTTACATCATGAAAATGACAAATTACTCATCCCTGCAGACAATAACTGTGCACGTTACCTTACACAATTATGTGATTAGGAACTGGAGAGAAACTATTGGTCGGTGGTACAGTGTTGTACTTTTTTTCCTCTCACGGAAATCACATTACGCAGCATCTTCCATGGAGCTTCATCTTGTTATGTGGATGACACAGTGGAAAAATACACACACACACACACACACACACACACACACACACACACACACACACACACACACACACACACACATGAACAGAAGGTCTGTCTTTCTCATTAACTGTTGAAACGTATTTACTGGACAAACAGGTTATCAATCCTTCTAAAAGCAGAACATGACAAGAACATACATCACGTAAGGAAGGAATACTCCAAATACTATTTTGTGTCTCACAGCAGGAGTGATGCTGTTATTGCATGGAAATATGGTAATATTTTGTTTATTCCCCAACACTCCATTAACCGCTGTAATCTCTTACCATGTATAGTGACACCGTCTCTTTTATATGAGCTCCACCATGCTTCATTACATGTGGTGTGATGGAGACACCCCCCACACCCCCTCCGCCCCCCCCCCCCCACCAAATAGCTCTGTGGTGCTCGCCCACGCTGCGTGTAAAAACTGATGTTTTATGTTATGATGGAGAAAAACACTAATAACATTGTCAGTGGAGTTGTTTGTTTTTTTTTAAATGCTCTCCTCTGAATAGTCGGTTTAAAGCAGGGGTCTCAAACACGCGGCCAAATGTGGCCCGCAGGACACTAGTTTGAGGCCCCCCGCCTTGATATGAAAGTTTAATGTTAGTGCGGCCCACGCAAGTTTGATATGGATGCTGTATGGTATCATGTACCCAGAAAAAATTATTACGTTTGATTAATGTTCATGTTAAAGGTTAAATAACTGTTAATAGTTATCCTCCCTATGCGTGTGGAAGTGGTAAGTTTTTGGCTTTTTAAGTTTAAAGGAAATAACTTGAAGGCTACTGTTTATTACGTTTGATTAATGTTCATGTTAAAGGTTAAATAACTGTTAATAGTTATCCTCCCTATCCGTGTGGAAGTGGTAAGTTTTTGGCTATTTAAGTTTAAAGGAAATAACTTGAAGGCTACCGTTTAGGTCGCTAGCTCTCTAGTTTGCGAGTTAGCATGCGTCTCAAGACCCTGCAGTTGCGCAATATGTTGTAAATAAAAAGAGTATAAATGTGACTATAGTCGTGTTTTGTCATGTCTACAGGGCTCTAATAATGCTTTGTTCATTTTAATCTGAAAAAATAATTTGTCTACCCACCAACTATATGTGGTTTCTTAAGTTTTTTTTATTTGCCGTTTTATTATTATTATTATATTTATTTATTTATTACTGATTGATTGATTTTCTTTATTCTTGATTTGTTTACTCATTTTTATGTTTTTAATAAATGCGTTTATTGTTTTTTTTTTTTGGAAAACCTGATGCGGCCCAGTCTCACCCAGACCCGAGCTCCAGTGGCCCCCAAGTAAATTGAGTTTGAGACCCCTGTTTTAAGACCTAAGATAGTTTTATTTATGTTTATGGTATTTATGGATAGCATGGTTGTATGCTATAAGCCAGCATAGGTGTTCAGCACAGTGGCCTTCTAAAAAAGGCATGTCATTGTAGCTTGAGGGAACAGCTCAGGAGTACCCCCCCCCCCTTTCGCCCCCCAGCTATCAACATGAACTGTCCTTGGATAAAGGAAGTGCTCTTTTCATCATTTGATCACGGCACATTTTCATCATTTTTCATAAGCAGGCCTTGACTCTTTCCCTTGACTGTCTTCCTGCTGAGTTTACATGTTGGCTGACACCCCCCCCCCCCCCCCACCCCATATTAAGGGACCTTTAACTTTCTTAGTTGTCATGTGTAAAAAAAAAAAGTAAACTATAAAACCCTCTATAAAACCCGCTCCTCTGACCGTGCCCCTTCGTCCTGGCGTGCTCTGCTGTAGCGTTTTTGCATCCTTGTTAAACCATTTTGATGTATTTATTCACTCACACGCTCTTATTGCTTAACTTCTTCTCTTATGGCTTATGCTTCTTCTTTTAGGAATGAGTGAAAAAATGCTAAAGAAAAAGCACAATATGCCCCCTCATCCTGGTGTGCTCTGCTGTAGCGTTTTTGCATCCTTGTTAAACCATTTTGATGCATTTATTCACTCGCATGCTCTTACTGTTTAACTTCTTCTCTTATGGCTGCTTCTTCTATTCGGAATGAGTGAAAAATGCAAAAGAAAAAGCATAATATGCCCCTTCGTCCTGGCGTGCTCTGCTGTAGCGTTTTTGCATCCTTGTTAAACCATTTTGATGCATTTATTCACTCGCACGCTCTTACTGTTTAACTTCTTCTCTAATGGCTCCTTCTTCTTTTTGGAATGAGTGAAAAATGCAAAACAAAAAGCAAAATATGTATAGATTTTATATTAAAATGGAGATTTTTCCTGCAAAATGTTTACCTTCCTCACCTTTTATTTCATTCTTCACACAGGCAGTAAACAATAGAGACACATGCAGTGACTCTGAGGTGAAGGAGAAGGTACGCTAGGCAGGTATGAGAAAATTGGCGCCACAACTGAAGGCAGCGAGAGAAGCAGCAGGAGAGACACATCTCAGCTCGGCTTTGTTCCTGCATCTTCTTTTGCGGCGCTCCAGACACAGCTTGTGCAAATTAACCCCATGGGGAGGGAGAGGAGGCCAACGTGCAGCACACTACTGTCAGTCAGCGGGGTGAACACATGGGGTAGGGGGGTGGGGGGGTGGATACGCAAAGGTGCTCCAGCAGACGAATTGGCCACGAGGGAGCAGATGTTCCTGCGTTGTGTGTAGACTTTTCTCCCTAACACTTTGCTCCTGGCATCGTGCTCGCGCATATGCTGACTCTTGTAGCTTGATTTTTTTTTTTTTTACCCTTGTTCTTATTTCCTGCAGATTAATAATGTCCAATGAATGCCTTTCTTTACCTTATCGAAGGTGATTGCCACCCTCGGCATCAAACTAGCGTCCAATAAGTGTGATTTTGCAGTTGCACATGATTGCAATTTTCGTAGCTTGTTCGACTTTTAAGATGGTTCGTCACACAACCTACTGAACTCATTCATTCATTCATTCATTTTCTACCGCTTTTTCCTCACGAGGGTCGCGGGGGTGCTGGAGCCTATCCCAGCTGTCTTCGGGCGAGAGGCGGGGTACACCCTGGACTGGTCGCCAGCCAATCACAGGGCACATACAGACAAACAACCATTCACACTCACATTCATACCTATGGACAATTTGGAGTCGCTAATTAACCTAGCATGTTTTTTTGGAATGTGGGAGGAAACCGGAGTACCCGGAGAAAACCCACGCATGCACGGGGAGAACATGCAAACTCCACACAGAGATGTGCCGAGGGTGGGAATTGAACCCTGGTCTCCTAGCTGTGAGGTCTACGCGCTAACCCCTACTGAACTCACGCATACTAAATAAATATGTAGGCCAAAACACACACACACACACTAAAGCCAAGTCACTGCTTAAACAGGATCCTCCACACTTATTAGTCACACACTGGATTTGATCCAAGAAAAGGGGAATTAAATCAAAAGTACTTTCTACTCAGGAGGTTCTATGAAAGCTGGAAGACCTGACAGCTTAAATAGATCACTAAAGGATCATTCTTTTAATTGGACGTTTCCATACTTGATCCAATTGTACATCAGATGGGGTAAATGTATGAGAACACGATACTATAACACGGTATTTGTGCTATACTCACAACACAAGAACTCCGCATACAAGACTTGCTTTTAGACATAGACTAGACTTTCTTTATTGTCATTGCACAATAACACAGCAGTGAAATTGCCAATGAAATGTCGTTGCCTGGCTCCTGTGTAATAATAACAAATAAATAATAATGTGGAGAATAAATAGATGACATGAAATATGAACAATGTACAGCGTAAACAGTCATTTGTACAAATAATTTAAAGTTTTCTTGCTTTATGAAGCTTTCTTGTAAAAATAAGTGGCAACTGAAACATTAAATTAAAAAAAATAATTACTGCTAATGTTACAGGCTAAACACACATCAGCTAACAGTTAGCTAACACACCAACTGCAAAGGCAAACTAGCAGTAGCATGAAGCTAGCCAACTTCAGTGAACAAGTACAACTTTTGAAATAGCAGATGCATCTATGTAAGTACTCTATACACCAATATACTTACAAAGACGATAATTTCCCCGAGAAACAAGCGTTTAGAACAACTTTCAGCGTATTTATGAGGTTTTCTTCGTTTCGTTTCTGCCGTGAGGCCAGCCTGCTTTTCACCGAGAGAACAACGACAAAGCTTGTCTATATGCGAGAGCACTCACTAGTGGCCGAAAACGATACTTTCTAGAGAAGATGTCTCACTCTGTAAACTTTTTAACGTTAGCGTTTTTAACCATATTTATTAGAACTTTTATTACAATTCATTACTTTCATTTTAACTAACTTATGAAACGTGTGAATTATTAATGTCTTTGACCCAAAGACATGATTTTTATATCATGTCTATCATCTATTATATCTTGTCTATACAGACAAACACTACCTTTAGCGTGGAATTAGCATCTCTCTTCTTTACGGTATGATAAAAAAATGTAAGTAAAATTTCTTGAAATAAAGGCCCAAAAGTTACCAAATTGATATCTCTTTACATAAAATGTACTTGTTATGAATAAAATCTTATTTCCATCTGCGATTAAATGCGAGTTAACTATGGACAAAAAAATGCAATTAATCGCGATCAAATATTTTAATCAATTGACAGCCCTAATAGCATCATAATTCATTGATAGAGGAAAAGGAAATATGCTAAAATATATAAATACATGTTAATTTTTTTTTCCAAACAGTGCCTGGAATACGGGGCGGCACGGCAGTCTAGTGGTTAGCGCACAGCTAGGAGGACCAGGGTTCAATTCCAATCTCGGCCATCTCTGTGTGGAGTTTGCATGTTCTCCCCGTGCATGCGTGGGTTTGACTCCGGTTTCCTCCCACATTCCAAAAACATGCTAGGTTAATTAGCGACTCCAAATTTCCATAGGTATGAATGTGAGTGTGAATGGTTGTTTGTCTATATGTGCACTGTGTGCACGTTAGATAATGAGGTTTGGGCATTTGGAAGTGAGCCCTGAAAGCAGTTTTTTTTTTATATTAAAAATATATTTATTATTTAAATATTTTTTAAAATAAAAAAATAAAAAATAAAAAATAAAAAATAAAAAATAAAAAATAAAAAATAAAAAATAAAAAATAAAAAATAAAAAATAAAAAATAAAAAATAAAAAATAAAAAATAAAAAATAAAAAATAAAAAATAAAAAATAAAAAATAAAAAATGTGCACTGTGATTGGCTGGCTCTCTCGCCGTCTCACCCAAAGACAGCTGGGATAGGCTCCAGCACCCTCGTGAGGAAAAAGCGGTAGAAAATGAATGAATGAATGAATAATACAAGCTTTTTCACCACTGTACCATCTACTGACTGTGGTGATCAACCCTTGGCTCTCCTGTAAAACCGTCAACTGCACAGAACACACAAGAGCAGCCATTATATTTCATTCTTTGCACAGTCATTGTTCACAATGATCTACTTCCTGTGATGCCGGCCAATTACTCGAAGTGTCAGTGAGTTTATGTCTTTCTCCCCAACTGTCATTGTTCTAAGGCAGCCAATTAGGGAGACTTAATCTTTGTGATAGATGACCTCCATAGCGGTCAGCTACAGTATGGAGGGTTAACCCTAACCCAACAATCATGAGTCTTCCATGTGGATGCTTTTCACGTTTATTATTCACACGAGGTCCTTATTTCACCCAGCATCTTTGTCAGTCAGTGTACTGCATCGCCATGTTGCCACCCTGGGGGGGAGGACTCTTTTTTTTTTTTTTCCTGCTCCCGCCTCCTGAGAATTGACAGACATAATGCATGCGGCATCAAAGCCATCATGGTTTCGTGCACGTGTGCACGTGTGCACACAAAGAAGAGTGCAGCAACATTAAGGCAGCTAGCGACAAATGGCTCCCCCCCCCCCACACACACACACACACTGCAAGGGGGGTCTATTTAGTGGCTTGCGTAATGCTTTTAGCACAACACAGAGTGGATGAATTTTTAATGCCGGGCAATGCCAGTGTGGGAGGGGGGGTAAAAAGGAATAAAGTTAAGTATTTAATCTGTTGCTTAGGGGACAGTGAAATCAGTCTGAGAGCTGCAGGATACATGAACGTTGTTATAAAGACAGGAGACGAGGAGGAAAGAAGGCAGAGGGAGATTTTCTTTTTTTTTTTTTTTTACTGTTTGCATGAATGAATAAGCAAGAATAACAAGGAAACATGTCAGCGGTACGCCAGGTAGAGCACACAAATCTCTCTGCCATTTGTGGCTGAGAATGCTCATAATGCAGAGAAATGAAACAAACACGTCTGACACACTCTTTGGCTGGAGCCAACATCATTTACAAATAGGAGAACAACATTGTTCAACATTGTTATTTGTGCTCTCTTAAAAAAAAAAAACTCTCTTTGCCTTTGGCACCCAAAATAACAAAGACAGTTTTCCCTGCAGAAGGTTGTGAATAATAACAATTCATTTGCATATTAGACAGAAATGCTTTTGAAACGACCGGCGATAGTCGTGTGCTACAAGAAAGACAAAAAAGGAAGTGGAATTTGTGAGAATGGTGTGAGATAAAGTGGGGCTGGATGCTGGAGTTTCTACATAAATAAATACATGCTCTAAATCAGGGGTGGGCAAACTACGGCCCCGGGGTGGATTCATACATCTTAAAGGGGAAGTGCACTTTTAAAAATGTTATTTTGCCCATCATTCAAAATCCTTATGTGAAACATAAACACAACTAACGCGAGAAAACGAGTCAATATGAGCTATCTAACAACAGACGTCATGGAAAATAATTTTGACGCCCTCACCAAAAAAAAAAAACAAAACACCAACACTGTTCCATTTACATACTATATTATGGTAAGAAACAGATGGTAAGAAACAGTCTGTCATATTGTTCTTATGCTAATGTTTTAAGAATACATTTTAAAGACAAAACATTACATTTTTAATGTTCATTCATTCATTTTCTACCGCTTATCCTCATGAGGGTTGCAGGGGTGCTGGAGCCTATCCCAGCTGTCTTTGGGCGAGAGGCGGGGTACACCCTGGACTGGTGGCCAGCCAATCACAGGGCACATATACGTAGACAAACAACCATTCACACTCACATTCATACCTATGGACAATTTGGAGTCGCTAATTAACCTAGCATGTTTTTGGAATGTGGGAGGAAACCGGAGTCAAACCCACGCATGCACGGGGAGAACATGCAAACTCCACACAGAGATGGCCGAGAGTGGAATTGAACTCGGGTCTCCTCGCTGTGAGGTCTGCGCGCTAACCACACGACAACCGTGCAGCCCCACAATCCTTATGTGAAACATAAACACAACTAACGTGAGAAAACGAGTCAATATGAGCTAGCTAACAACAGACGTCATGGAAAATAATTTTGACGCCCTCACCAAAAACAAAAAAAAAACACCAACATTGTTCCATTTACATATCTGACTTATATTAACCAACCTACAGCGATATTATTATTGTAGCAGCTAACATGAAAAACTTTTTTTTTTATCTTAGCCGCTAGTCTCAGCGTCCCTCACAGACAGATTAATCTGTCCATCCTCTATACGAGGGGTCGTAAACACGTGGCCCGAGGGCCAAATGTGGCCCGCAGGACACTAATTTGAGGCCCCCACCTTGATATGAAAGTTTAATGTTAGTGCGGCCCGCGCAAGTTTGATATGGATGCTGTATGGTATCATGTACCCAGAAAAAATTATTACGTTTCATTAATGTTCATGTTAAAGGTTAAATAACTGTTAATAGTTATCCTCCCTATCCGTGTGGAAGTGGTAAGTTTTTGACTTTTTAAGTTGAAAGGAAATAACTTGAAGGCTACCGTTTAGTTCGCTAGCTCTCTAGTTTGCGAGTTAGCATGTGTCTCAAGACCCTGCAGTTGCGCAATATGTTGTAAATAAAAAAAAGTATAAATGTGACTATAGTCGTGTTTTGTCATGTCTACAGGGCTCTAATAATGCTTTGTTAACAACAATTAACAAGAATTGACACTCCCAGTCACACCAATGAACAATTTAGCGTCTCCTGTAAAAACAAAACACGCCTGCACGGGGAGAACATGCTAAGGAGCCGTGAATAGAAACAAAGTGTGACAGATGTTTGAAACTCGACAGAGCGAACATGAAGGGATTCATTGATGTGTTTGGATTTGTTAGCGAACAATTAACTTACACCTTTATCTTGTTTGGCAACAATGATTCCAAGGCTAATTAAGACAAGAAGAACAAGAAGTAGTGAATAAGAATATGCCCTAATTTATCCTTTGTTACTTTGTGTTTTTCACCGATATTGTATATATTAACAAATAAATCAGGCCATTTTGTGGTCTATTATTAGTCCACAAATATGCATATTTAAGCAAATGTTTGTACATGTATTGTCTAAATTAAAGGGGATGTTGTGTTCTTGTGTTAAACAATGCCAACACGTTAGATAATGACGTTTGGGCATTTGGAAGTGAGCCCTGAAAGCAGTTTGGCATGGCTTTGAATGCTGTTTTTTTTTAAATATTAATAAAAATATTAATTATTTAAATAAAAATAAAAATAAAAATAAAAATAAAAATAAAAATAAAAATAAAAATAAAAATAAAAATAAAAATAAAAATAAAAATAAAAATAAAAATAAAAATAAAAATAAAAATAAAAATAAAAATAAAAATAAAAATAAAAATAAAAATTAAAAAAAAAAAATAAAAAAATAAAAATACAAAATAAAAAATACAAAATAAAAAAAATAATAAAAAAAATAAAAATGAATAAAAATAAAAATAAACTAAAAATTAAAAACTAAAAACTAAAAACTAAAAACTAAAAAATAATACTAATGGCTAAATGGACTAAAACAAAAATAGAACGCATTCAAAAGAAGCATTAAAAAACATGATGTAGTATTCTGCACTGGTCACTAGGGGTCAGTAATTTGTCACTGTAATGTTCACTGACAGACACAAGCACAAGACTTGATTGCCGCAACAACTGTCTTTTATTGCAGGTCTGAACAGACACAATAATCCCGATTAAAAATACTAAAACTTGTGACGCACATAACTAATAATTAAAACCTGGCATTCTCGTCCGTTTGACTCCCTTCCAGCACATAGTGACGATCCCACAGTAACGTATAGTGTATGTTGTGCCACTATACTGTACACGTGGGAAGGTGTTGGCAGTGCGAGCCAAAGCAGAAGTTAATCAACTGACTGGAGGCTAAACTAAAATAAACACTCCTTTTTTAGAACTACGGTACATTTTTACGCGTCCTTTGGCCTTCAGCTTGCTTATTAAGACACATTTAGGCAAGAAAAAAAAGGTAGGGAAAAAATGAAATTCTACGTATCCAATTTACAAATTGTTAAATTGTTAGGATAAATAATAACTGCTTTTGTTGTTTGTGTGATTTAGAATATCACCATTGAAATAATGTCATGTTTATAAGCTGTAGATCCCCGTATAAAATCAAAACCGTAATTCCCTTCTTTGGGAGACAAAGAGATAACGCAAATAAAGCCTCTGAGTCATCTGAAGATGTCTTATTGCCTTTAAATCTGCCTGGTTGAATCCCAGAGGAGGCTGCATGACTCACTACATGGTTTTCCTCTCAGCCTCTGTGCTTTTCTTCCCCCAGAATAATACTTGAGTGAGAAGAAAAGCGTCAGAAAAAAAAAAAAAAGGCTATGCTCCGTAGAGCGAGTGTGTACACGTCACTGAAGTAGGCTCTGAAGTGATGGGACTATTTTGGGCTGATGGCAGGCATAAGTGACAGACGGACCCGTTCAAGAGCTGTTTTTTATGTTGTACAGTGTTGAACTCTTTAGGTGGGCCGAGGGTGGCTGCTGCTGCTAATCCTGTACATACAGTACGGCCAAATCACATAATAATAGTGGCAGTATATGGAATTTAACGCTTTAATGTTCTATTGCTTGTTATTTAAATGGTATGTTTTGGTCAATGTATGGTACTAATGGTAATGGTTTAATTTCATTTGAACGTGCATCAGATTACAATTGAATGCATCACATAATCAGTTCACAGTTCCACATGTCCAAAAGGAGTAGGAAGAAGCAAAGCTTATTAAATCCTACCCCTCCATTTGGTACTTTTACAATCAGTAACTGTTACATTTGTTCACTTCCTGCTTTCCTAATATAGTTTATGCTTTGTTTTTGTTTTTTTTAATTTTTTTTTTAATTTTTGTCATGTACTGAAGTACTAGGCGATATGAGCATCCAATGACATAATGGGTACCATAGTAAGTGTCAATATTTGTTCACTTCCTGCTTTCCTAATATAATTTTTTATATATTTTTTTATTTTATCAATTTTTTAAAAAATGTTTGTAAATGTTTTAAATTTTATTTATTTATTTTTTGTCACAAGGTGATATGACCATACAATGACATAATGGGTACCATAGTAACTGTCAATATAGTGATGAACGGCTGCGTACAGAGAGGACTGTTACGTTTTACGCAAAGCTTATTAAATCCTACCCCTCCATCTGGTACTTTTACAATCAGTAACTATTACATTTGTTCACTTCCTGCTTTCCTAATATAGTTTTATTATTATTATTTTTTAATTTTAATTTTTTTTGTCACATACAAAACCAAGTACGAGATGATATGAGCATCCAATGACATATTGTGTACCATAGTAAGTGTCAATATAGTGATATGTATAGCACATCATGACTGGTTCAAGACTCTTCATCCTTGTATTTAGCAAACATCAACTGCTTGTATTGTTTCTTGAATTGGCTCATCGTTGTGCATTGTTTGAGGGTCTTACTCATTACTCATTTTACTCATTATTATAAATTTTGTGTATCGTTGTGCCTCTAATAGATATGTATGTGTTTGTGAATTGAAAGAAACATTACAGCGGTGTGTGTGTGTGTGTGTGTGAGAGAGAGAAACAAGTAAAATCTTATGTGAACGTATATGACAGATACTGCCAATATAGACTGAAAGCAAGTCTTAACAGTAAGTTGAGCGTGTCTGCCATAGAATGAAAAGGGCATATGGCTTTTATAGCCCATATGCAGCCATAAGCCATCATTCTCATCCCATTGCACAGACACGCACCCAGTCGCCAAAGTCACAATGCAATCTCTTCAGTTATTCACTTCCTGGGAACAATACACAATATCTATGACCTCGTTTCTCCTGTGACTTTACCTTGTGGGGCGCTCCTGCTCGTTTATCTCCGCCGCTGGAGAAAGGTCATATCGGTTGTGCTTGGTGGCAAACCCTGTGTCAGGCTGAAGACGCTGATCTGATAAGATCCTCATTAGCCGGCCTCCACCCAATGGAAAACCAGCGCCTGGAGCAGGAGGTGCGTTAGCCAAGTGACAGCCTGGGGCCTGAGGGCTGTCACACGAGCCGCACGGGCGCCAGGATGTCAGCTTGAACACCTCTGGGCTCCATCAATCAGAATAGATATGGAACAGACAACAAGGGCGTAATATGACTGTTTGCCTGTTTCAGTGCGCCATGTTTATTATTATGGTGGTAGTTTGTGCTACCACCATAATATGAGCTATAAGTTAATAATTGTATCAAATATGGTAATGGTTTAGTGTATTTTGAACATGCCTAATGATGTTATTATTGACACACATCCACGACTACAAGTGAATGGTGACCCTCCGGATGTTACATTACCACATAACGCCTTCGAACTCATTCCCAGCCATTTTTCAAAAGCTGTCCCCCTCGGCACTGGCCATTTTTAATGATTAATATTGTGTTCTAGGGTTATATAGATGTCATATATACCAAAAAAAAAGATTAGCATCTCATCTTTCTACCTTTTTCAGTTCTTTAGGAATAAGTAGAGTAGAGTATATGTAAAGTTCAGCAAAATATCATGTTCTCCGTGTGTTTTCCTCCCACATTCCAAAAACATTAAAAAGGACCTCATTTTTTGGACTCTTTGTTGAGTTGAGTTGTTGACTCCTATTGAGAAAGTAAAGGAAAACTGTCTAGATCCTCCAGAATCTACACCTATTCCAGCTGTTTTTCCTGTATTTCCCACTCCACCGTGATTGGTTTATTGTTTATTGTTTATTACAGATCCGCATTAGTCCTCACTGAGTGAAGACTACTCTTCCTTCCTCATATGACATTATTCTTTTTTCAGCTTTTTTTCTTGATATTTTGACTTTATTTTTCTAAAATTGCTGTTTTCCTGGCTGAAGGTGGTTAACACGCAGGCTACACAGCTAGGAGACCCGAGTTCAATTCCACCCTCGGCCATCTCTGTGTGGAGTTTGCATGTTCTCCCTGTGCATGCGTGGGTTTTTTTTCCGGGTACTCCGGTTTCCTCCCACATTCCAAAAACATGCTAGGTTAATTAGCGACTCCAAATTGTCCATAGGTATGAATGTGAGTGTGAATGGTTGTTTGTCTATATGTGCCCTGTGATTGGCTGGCCACCAGTCCAGCGGGTGAACCCCGCCTCTCGCCCCAAGACAGCTGGGATAGGCTCCAGCACCCTTCCGCGACCCTCGTGAGGAAAAGCAATAGAAAATGAATGAATAAGGATTGTGAATGATGGGCAGAATAAAATAAAAAAAGTGCAGTTCCCCTTTAAGATGTATGACCAACATATCAATAGCTAATTAAATAATCCCAGGATGCTGGTGGAACGATTCTTAATATAAGTCAGATATGTAAATTTTGGTGAGGGCGTCAAAATAGGTATTTTCCATGACGTCTGTTGTTAGCTAGCTCATATTAGTTGTGTTATGTTTCACATAAGGATTGTGAATGATGGGCAAAATAACATTTTAAAAAGTGCAGTTCCCCTTTAAGATGTATGAATCCCCCCCGCGCCGTATATGTGTATATGTATATGTGCCCTGTGATTGGCTGGCCACCAGTCCAGCGGGTGAACCCCGCCTCTCGCACCAAGACAGCTGGGATAGGCTCCAGCACCCTTCCGCGACCCTCGTGAGGAAAAGCAATAGAAAATGAATGAATAAGGATTGTGAATGATGGGCAGAATAAAATAAAAAAAGTGCACTTCCCCTTTAAGATGTATAACCAATCAATCAATAGTTAATTAAATAATCCTAGGATGCCGGTGGAGCGATTCTGTCTGCGGCAACGACAGCGCATGTGGTGCTTCTTCTTCAAGTACAGACGGAATAATATTGGAAACAACATGTTCCACTGTGGCATTAATGTGGCTCCTGTATGCAGCAGCCTCTCATCTTGTCTTCTCTTGTATGGCTGCTTTGTTTCCTGTGTGCCGGGGCTCATTTTATAGCCTTGGTGCCAAAGTGTGGAGGAAGAGCGAGAACTCCTACCTGTGTGACTGATGGGCTGCTGAATTTATTTTTTGCTGGCAGCAAAGTCAGAGTGAGGAGATTCCCCCGAGTGTGTAAACAAACACGACTTGAGAAGTTTTATTCACTCGCCAGATTAATAAATGTTGCTTTGGGGGCGGACTCGTTTAGTCATCAAGAGTTTCTCAATAATACTTTGACTTTGATACCCGATTAATTGCTTCACTGTTTCATTTTGTTTTTCTAAAACATTATAAGGTTTTTGCTTTATAAATTGGTTTGATACTTTTTTTAGCTCCTAATACAGGTATACACATACTAACATACTAACTCCTTATTTCTAAAATCACAAATACTTCAACTTGGTGATATAGTTAAAATAATGCATAAGGCTAAAAATAACCAATTACTTCAAAATGTCATCCAATACTTCTGTACAAGAGAGGAGAAATTTGAAATTTTTGAAACACTTCTATGCTAGGACTACGTTATGCTAGCTATAGCATTTCAGTATGTGGAATCAAACTATGGAATGGATTGAGTAAGACCCTCAAACAATGCACAACGATGAGCCAATTCAAGAAACAATACAAGCAGTTGATGTTTGCTAAATACAAGGATGAAGAGTCTTGAACCAGTCATGATGTGCTATATATATATCACTATATTGACACTTACTATGGTACCCATTATGTCATTGGATGGTCATATCACCTCGTACTTCGGTATGTGACATAAAAAATAAAAAAATAACAAAAAAATAACAAAAAAATGTATAAAACTATATTATGAAAGCAGGAGGTGAACAAATGTAACAGTTACTGATTGTAAAAGTACCAGATGGAGGGGTAGGATTTAATAAGCTTTGCTTCTTCCTACTCCTTTTGGACATGTGGAACTGTGAACTGATTATGTGATGCATTCAATTGTAATCTGATGCATGTTCAAATGAAATTAAACTATTACCATTACTATTACCAAAATTCATGGTTCGATACGTTTGTGTTATGGTTCGATACAAATAAATGACCTTGCCATTTTCAGTTGGAATTTTATTGTTTGTACTGTAATTTGTATTGAATTTTAAGCATTTATTATTGAGAATATAAAAAAATATATATACAAAACAAATTCATTCATTCATTCATTCATTCATTTTCTACCGCTTTTCCTCACGAGGGTCACGGGGGTTGCTGGAGCCTATCCCAGCTGTCTTCGGGCGAGAGGCGGGGTACACCCTGGACTGGTGGCCAGCCAATCACAGGGCACATATAGACAAACAACCATTCACACTCACATTCATACCTATGGACAATTTGGAGTCGCTAATTAACCTAGCATGTTTTTGGAATGTGGGAGGAAACCGGAGTACCCGGAGAAAACCCACGCATGCACGGGGAGAACATGCAAACTCCACACAGAGATGGCCGAGGGTGGAATTGAACCCTGGTCTCCTAGCTGTGAGGTCTGCGCGCTAACCACTTGACCGCCGTGCCGCCCACTAATCCAATTCAAAACTACAAAATAACAAAAAAACACCATAAAATAAGGAAAACTAACATTTTTTTTTTAATTTTAACTCTATGTCCTTTAGTAACATCCATAGTACACTTAGTATAAAATGTATAAAACTCTATACAGCTCTTGTACTGCATATCAGAGAGTCCACGTGTACTATATAAAATGTCTAGTGCATGGATGGTATGAATAAATGTATAAATAAATATACCAACATAATAAATGACAACACATGATTTCTATCATATGCAGTCGGTTTTAATGTGCAGTCTTTGCGTCCAAAACACATTAGTATGCGCAATGAAGTGCACTTCATGGTCACACAATGGCGCTCATTAACTTCAAGTGCTGACATGGCGCTGATGGTAATGGCGTTATTTGTCTGTTTGCTAGGGGCAGCGTGGCTGTAAAAAAAAAACATAACATGTCGTTTTTTTTTTTCGCCATCGCTCCGTTGTTGAGGCGTAAATATCTCTCGGAGGAGGATGCGGTGACTCGAACAGACGGGATCCTCAGAGGATGACAGCTTAATGTCCTAACTGACACATTAATTGGGCTTTGTGGGAGTGAACGCTAGCTGCCGGAAAACACGCCAAAGTCAACTTGTCTGCGTTATTTTTTCTTCCTTTTCCGACACTGAGAGCTGTTAGTCGTCGGACGAGCTCAACGTAGCTCGGTTACAAAGGACTCGCTGCTCCCACGTGCGGGATTTTTAACAGTGGGGAAGAATAATGAGGGAGTATGATGTGTGAGACGCAACGGCGTGGACGCATGTAACCACAGAGACGAAGCAACATCGGGTTGCCATGTTAATGTCAGTAATTACTGCTCACTTTTGTCCATTCATCCTTCCATGACATGACAAGAGGACATGGCAATTAAGATTCAAAATGTCACAAATGATAACCAAATGAAAACGCATTTATTAAAAACTAAAAAATTTAAAAAACTTCGCTTTGGTTCCAATTTTCTACAATAAAAATTCTGATAAAACGTTCCACTGTTCTCAAATATCTTACTTTTTATTTTTCTACACAAAATAAGATGAAAAATAAATCAACAAATCAAGAATAAAGAAAATCAATCAATCAGTAATAAATAAATAAATATAATAATAATAATAATAATAAAACGGCAAATAATAAAAACTTAAGAAACCACATATAGTTGGTGGGTAGACAAATTATTTTTTTTCCAGATTAAAATGAACAAAGCATTATTAGAGCCCTGTAGACATGACAAAACACGACTATAGTCACATTTATACTCTTTTTATTTACAACATATTGCGCAACTGCAGAGTCTTGTGTCTTGAGACACATGCTAACTTGCAAACTAGAGAGCTAGCGACCTAAACGGTAGCCTTCAAGTTATTTCCTTTAAACTTAAATAGCCAAAAACTTACCACTTCCACACGGATAGGGAGGATAACTATTAACAGTTATTTAACCTTTAACATGAACATTAATCAAACGTAATAATTTTTTTTCTGGGTACATGATACCATACAGCATCCATATCAAACTTACCACTTCCACACGGATAGGGAGGATAACTATTAACAGTTATTTAACCTTTAACATGAACATTAATCAAACGTAATAATTTTTTTCTGGGTACATGATACCATACAGCATCCATATCAAACTTACCACTTCCACACGGATAGGGAGATTCTATTAACAGTTATTTAACCTTTAACATGAACATTAATCGTAATATTAAACGTAATAATTTTTTTCTGTACTTTGGTAAATTTTTGGTTGTTTGGACATCTTTAAGTGTGGTTCAATTTCCAGTTCTACCACGTGAGTAATTACAATACTTGAATTTTACCACTCAGATGCAATATTGAGTACAGTGGAACCTCAGTTAGCATACGCTCTGGTTAGCATAGAAAAATCTTGCCTCGGTTTACAGCATCCATATCAAACTTGCGCGGGCCGCACTAACATGTAACTTTCATATCAAGGCGGGGGCCTCAAACTCGTGTCCTGCGGACCACATGTTTGAGACCCCTGATTTAGCCAGTTTTTCTTTACTTTCTCGATAGGAGTCCACAACTCAACTCAACAAAGAGTAAAAAAAAAAAAATGAGGTCCCCTTTAATTTTAACCAAATTGGTTATTTTGTAGTGTCGCTATAAAAAAATAAAAAACTGTAACGTTTAGCGTAACATCGACAAGACGTCTATTCCGCTTTAGCTGTGATGAGTGACACTCTCGTGGTATCATCCTCAGCAGCCATGACAGATGTTTGTGTACAGCTTTTCTTCCACACAATACTAAGTTCCGTTTAAAGTTCAATTCCCAGCATCACGCTTCTTTTTGACATATCAAGGCCAAAGGGATAATAGCTTCTGGCGTTGGTCCGTGTATTTTTTTTTTACTTATGTGTGATACAATACACAAGCAAACAGCCTTAGAACCAATGCTGCCTTAACCAAGGCAATTAAAACTTTCACATCTCGCTGTCAAAGGCGGTTGAAGATAAGTCAAAGATAAGCCAGCAGCAGCATCCGCTCTTTTAGTTCTACGAGATGGAGCTGTCTCAAGGTGACACGTGCAGCCTTTTCTTCTTTCTGAGCAGATGGCAGCTTGGATTAGTGTCTTTTTTTTTCAATTGGAGTTTATTAGCCAAAGGTGTGAGGAGGACAGCTATACAATAAGGGTCATTAGACGGTGTATTTCCTGCATCATGGCGGTGGTCCCTGCAGGAGTGATTGGGAATCCACAAGTGTTTTCCGTATCCAGCTGTCCATGTAGAAGGCTTCCTAATTGAAACCCCAGATGGCGAGCGGGCCTCATTACTCACAGCCCCCACGGTGAGGACTAACATTTATGTTAGCTTTCATATCGACGGGACTCATTAACGAGGGCGTGGTCTACTGAATAACGCACCTTTGATTTGTTCTTTTAAAATCGCATCGTTACAAATAAATAAATCAGGAAGGGGGCAAATACTTTTTTCCATAATCTAATCAATATAATCCTCCATCATTCATTTAATAGAGCATCAAAGTATCTTACATTTGACTTGTTTCTCTCCGGCTGAAAAGAACAAACAGCTCCATTTTACTTCCTATGGTTGCAGGCACCCTACAGATCATACACGCACCCCCTCAGGATGACATCCATCTCTATTTTATTGCCTGATTATGCTAAGAGTCCACCGGGCCGGCGCCCAGTTGGTGCCAGTTCACGCCAGTTCGCGCCAATGCAATTTGTTGTGGCGCCAAGCGTCGCCAATAAGGTGCCTAGTGGCGTGCAGTGGCTCAAACTGCCTCCCAACTGGCCCGTGGTGGCCCGTAACGGCGGCAAAAATGTTGTTTGCGAGTGGAACCAAATGTCACAAATAATCCACTTATTGGAATCCACTGGAATGTAATGGCACGAGCCAAGTTGCGCCAATGATGCTAAGAGTCCACTGGGCTGGCGCCAGTTGGTGCCAGTTCGCGCTAGTTCACGCCAGTCCGCGCCAGTCCGCGCCAGTCCGCGCCAGTCCGCGCCAATGCAATTTGTTGTGGCGCCTAGTGTCACCAATAAGGTGCCTAGTGGCGTGCAGTGGCTCAAACTGCCTCCCAACTGTCTCGTGGTGGCCCGTAACAGCGACAAAAATTTTGTTTGGCAGCAAGAAAATGTAAAAATATTTAAAAATTTCAAAGTGTCGAAGTGGAACCAAATGTCGCAAATAATCCGCGTATTGGAATCCACTGGAATGTAATGGTGCGAGCCAAGTTGCGGCAATGATGCTAGGAGTCCACTGGGCCGGCGCCAGTTGGTGCCAGTTCGCGCCACCGCAATTTGTGGCGCCTAGTGTCACCAATAAGGTGCCTAGTGGCATGCAGTGGCTCAAACTGCCTCCCAACTGACTCGTGGTGGCCCGTAACGGCGACAAAAAGAAAATTTAAAAATATTTAAAATCTTCAAATTGTCCACCAAGTGGAACCAAATGTTGCAAACAATCCGCTTATTGCAATCCACTGGAATGTAATGGCGCGAGCCAAGTTGCGGCAATGATGCTAGGAGTCCACTGGGCCGGCACCAGTTGGTGCCAGTTCGCGCCAAACACACAGAATAGCGGCAACATGGCAAAAATTCAGCGCCACAGCGAGCCACTACGCGCCAATCACATCATCTTTGGCACCAACTGGCACCAACTGGCGCCGGCCCAGTGGACTCCCAGCATTAGCAAGAATAATAACTCATTCGCTAACCAAAGATATATTTATGTTTATTTTCAACCCGCTTGCTTCCTCCTAAAGATATAATTATATCTGTGATGATGCTATTAATAGAGTTTGGTTGTGTAATTTCACACAGGAACTCCCAAATATGGGCATACAAGCAATTAAAAAGCCAGTAAATACAGTCATACTGTATGGTATGGTTGCCCAAAGAGAATGTGTGATGCACTAATAACAACTTGAGGGTGAGCTAGAGATTAAGGCCCTAGAGGGGATGATGGTAAAGCTACTGCCCCTTCATGCTTCACTTACTTTCTATCTGGAGGTTGAAAGTGGTTTATGGAAACGGTACAACTGGTGTCCTCTGGTGTGTTCCTCTGGTGTTACCCACCAGGGACTTTACTTTCATTTATCCAGATCCACAAACATGTTCTCATTTTTCCTACACGTTCAGCATTCAGAGACGTGCTGTTGTCTAAGATAAAACTTGCTGGTTAATCGTGTCAGGACCTGCGGCACTGTGAGTTGCTCTTTGTGTTTGATTTCCACCCTTGGAGCAACCCACTGAACGGACTAAAAACAATAAACTGTGTCCTTAAGGGAGAGTTGTTTGGCCGACTAGTTTAGATGTCTTGTAAAATGTTAAAAAGAAACAATAAATAAAGCATATAATGCAGTTTTGGGCTGCACGGTGGACGAGTGGTTAGCGCACAGGCTTCACAGCTCAGAGACCGGAGTTCAATTCCACCCTCAGCCATCTATGTGTGGAGTTTGCATGTTCTCCCCGTGCATGCGTGGGTTTTCTCCGGGTACTCCGGTTTCCTCCCACATTCCAAAAACATGCTAGGTTAATTAGCGACTCCAAATTGTCCATAGGTATGAATGTGAGTGTGAATGGTTGTTTGTCTATATGTGCCCTGTGATTGGCTGGCCACCAGTCCAGAGTGTACCCCGTCTCTCGCCCGAAGACAGCTGGGATAGGCTCCAGCACGATCCTAGTGAGGATAAGCTGTAGAAAATGAATGAATGAATGAGTTCTCCTCCTATTTTGTGTGGAAGTGGTAACTTTTTGGCTTCTTATTTTGTCTTTCCCCACCCTTGGCCATCTCTGTGTGGAGTTTGCATGTTCTCCCCGTGCATGCGTGGGTTTTCTCCGGGTACTCCGGTTTCCTCCCACATTCCAAAAACATGCTAGGTTAATTAGCGACTCCAAATTGTCCATAGGTATGAATGTGAGTGTGAATGGTTGTTTGTCTATATGTGCCCTGTGATTGGCTGGCCACCAGTCCAGGGTGTACCCCGCCTCTCGCCTGAAGACAGCTGGGATAGGCTCCAACACCACCCCCCGTGACCCTTGTGAGGATAAGCGGTAGAAAATGAATGAATGAATGAATAATGCAGTTTTATCAATAACCTTAGGTGATATTTGGTAATGGTAATGGATTTACAGATTACAATTGAATGCATCACATAATCAGTTCACAGTTCCACATGTCCAAAAGGAGTAGGAAGAAGCAAAGCTTATTAAATCCTACCCCTCCATCTGGTACTTTTACAATCAGTAACTGTTACATTTGTTCACTTCCAGCTTTCCAAATATAGTTTAAAGTTTTTTTTTTTTAATTTTGTAATTTTTTTTTTGTCACATAGCGAAGTATGAGGTGATATGACATAATGGTTACCATAGTAACTGTCAATATAGTGATATGTATGTGTTTGATTCCACATACTGAAATGCTATGTTTTTTTTTTTACATAGTCCTTTATTTAAAATGCAAACATGCCCTCTACAGACTGTGAGAAGCCTTAACGCCTGCCTTGTTAGCATTATGGACTTCCAGCAGAGTCGTGTGAGTCATGACTGCGAATAAAAGTCCAACATTTTGAAAGCGGCACGTGTTTCCGTAGAGAAAAATAACTGCTCCTAAAAAGACTTAAGATGTTGTGCTTAGTCGTAAAACATAAAGGCCATATAGTCACTAACGCTCATTGAAGGCCTATAGGCTCCTGTCAGCACACGGATCCTCACTTCCACTGCGCACACGAGTGAACTCTAGTCAGCCCGCCGCCGTGGAGCAGTCCTACAAGGCAGGCTCCTTTCATGTAGCGGTCAACTGAAGATGTGTTGCGTTCACTGTGTTGTGTGGTGTGTGATGTTCAACGGGCTAAGCTGCTGCGGAAGGCTTTTTATTCCCACTTGCGTTATTGATTGAATTTGAACTTAGAGAACGGAGAGCTCACACTGGGGTTTTGAACACGACGGTTAGAAAATGAAAACACCGTCGTCCCTTTGCCACATTGTGCATTAAGTTTTGCAACTTCAAAAAGATATGAATTAATAAGTCATGCTGTTTTGGTGTTAAATATGGCCTATAATTAGTCAAAACATATGCATATTGGGTTCATTAATAATTAATTGAGCATTTCCAAGCATAGAATTGCCTTCATGAACTAAAATACGATTTTAAGGCATTCGAAAGACGCTCTTAATGATATGTAGTAGACATTCATTCATTCATTTTCTACCACTTATCCTCACGAGGGTCGCGGGGGGTGCTGGAGCCTATCCCAGCTGTCTTCGGGCGTGAGGCGGTGTACACCCTGGACTGGTGGCCAGTCAATCACAGGGCACATATAGACAAACAACCATTCACACTCACATGCAAACTCCACACAGAGATGGCCGAGGGTGGAATTGAACCCTGGTCTCCTAGCTGTGAGGTCTGCGTGCTAACCACACGACCACCGTGCCGCCCTGTAGTAGACATAATAACCCAGAATAATTTTTTTTTACTGTACCCTACTTCTCTTAAATAGGTTATACCCTATTATGTCTGATATATTGGATAATACAGATATAAAGGTGACTATAGGGGTGTTATTTAATGTTTAGAGGGCTCTAATAATGTTAAAAACTTTCTCTATAACTATGAAAACATAAAAATCATGACTAAGGGATCCTGGTTCCGCATCATGTACAACAACTGAAACAGCGTGTGCAAACAGAGGCAAGATTTTTCTATGCTAACCAGAGCGTATGCTAACTGAGGTTCCACTGTACTCAATATTGCATCCGAGTGGTAAAATTCAAGTACTGTAATTACTCACGTGGTAGAACTGGAAATTGAACCACACTTAAAGATGTCCAAACAACCACAAATTTACCAAAGTACAAAAAAAAATAAATGAATTAAGGGCAGAAGTAAAAAATAAAATACTTGATGTCGGTGTGTAATGTATTTTTATCAACGCATTTTTTTTATATCAAGGACTTAATATTTCTTTAAAAGAAAACATGTTCCATTCGTTCCTTGTCAGACAGCTTTTGCATGACGGACGATTAGCCTTTGTTGATTTTACATTTTTAATAGATCGCATTAAAAGTCGCATTAAAACAGGGGTCTCAAACACGTGGCCCGTGGGCCAAATGTGGCCCGCAGGACACTAGTTTGAGGCCCCCGCCTTGATATGAAAGTTTAAGTTTGATATGGACGCTGTATGGTATCATGTACCCAGAAAAAATTATTACGTTTGATTAATGTTCATGTTAAAGGTTAAATAGCTGTTAATAGTTATCCTCCCTATCCGTGTAGAAGTGGTAAGTTTTTGGCTATTTAAGTTTAAAGGAAATAACTTGAAGGCTACCGTTTAGGTCGCTAGCTCTCTAGTTTGCGAGTTAGCATGTGTCTCAAGACCCTGCAGTTGCGCAATATGTTGTAAATAGTCTATAGTCGTGTTACTATAGCTCCCTCCCCCGTGCCGCAGTTTGACCATCCCTGTTAAAAAGTACATTGTGAGTGTGGTGACTACTGAAGAAAATATAATGTAATGCAGTGGTGACCGCGCTTCAATGCACTCATTTTTTTTTGTTAAAGCATTTGTCTATACGGTCATTAAATGCTGAATTATGACATATTTATCCAGCATATCACAGTGCAGATGGAGAAATTCATGCAGTGTGCACAGTATAATGAGAATCATAAACTGCAGTCATTAAAGCTGCTGGCTGTTGTTATTAGTAATCTTGGTCATGAGAATGACAATGAACACCTTACAACAAATACACCACTTTTTCACCAATTTTTTAAACTTAGAAATATGATAGAGTTCGAAAGAATAGAATAAATTAACTAAAATTTCCGGTCACTAATAATGTCAACCAATAACTAGTAATGAGACATGTCTTTATATTACAGTACCTTAGCCATGGATCCGTGCAGTCCGACATGATATAGTGGGAAAAAAAGTTCTCCTCGCATTTGTGGGGAAGTGGTAAATTTTTGTCTTCTTACTTTGTCCTTCCCCAACCTTTCAAACCTATCATTAAGTTTCATTCATTCATTCATTTTCTGCTGCTTATCCTCACGGGGGTGCTGGAGCCTATCCCAGCTGTCTTCTGGCGAGAGGCGGGGTACACCCTGGACTGGTGGCCAGCCAATCACAGGGCACATATAGACCACACAGAGATGGCCGAGGGTGGAATCGAACTCAGGTCTCCTAGCTGTGAGGCCTGCATGGTAACCACTCGACTATTGTGCAACAGAGGCAACATTCATTCATTTTCTACCGCTTGTTTTCTTGAGGGTCGCGGTGGTGCTGGAGCCTATCCCAGCTGTCTTCGGGCGAGAGGCGGGGTACACCCTGGACTGGTGGCCAGCCAATCACAGGGCACATATAGACAAACAACCATTCACACTCACATTCATACCTATGGACAATTTGGAGTCGCTAATTAACCTAGCATGTTTTTGGAATGTGGGAGGAAACCGGAGTACCCGGAGAAAACCCACGCATGCACGGGGAGAACATGCAAACTCCACACAGAGATGGCCGAGGGTGGATCCTTAAGTTTCAAATAAATAAATTGGAGGCTAGCTAATTAACTGTAATTAATTCTACGGACGTCTTATGTCACTTCAGAGATACCTCAGCCTGTGCATAAGCGGTGCATAATGTGGTGTAAACAAAGCTAACAGTATCATCAGTGTGCGGATATCCATGCTAGATTGATGTCAGACTGGCTGTTATTATTGCTTGTAGTTACAAACGCCCCCCTGAACTTTAACCCGGAAAATTGTGTGTGCGTGTAAACATGGTTTGTGTGCACGTTTCATGACATTGTTGTCTGTCTGTGCGTGCAGACGCTTGTCATGGCCCCTTAATAGCGACAACATATCGGTGTTGCATTCACAGCTTGTTCTACAGATTGATCAAAACAACGCCGCTGTAGATTCACATCAATATTTATAGACGCTGTTATATATTATTCAATCATGCGTTGTTTCATTTCAGAAGCTTTCCAATTCACTGACTGCTCAGCTGGAGTAAGAAGGAAAAAAGTGACAAGAAATATTGAAATCACGTCAAAAAGGCAAAATTACTGTTTAATGCCACTTCCTGTCCAATAATCTGTATACCGATCAAATTCATTCATTCATTCATTTTCTATTGCTTTTTCCTCACAAGGGTCGCGGGGGTGCTGGAGCCTATCCCAGCTGTCTTCAGGCGAGCGAGAAGCGGGGTACACCCTGAACTGGTGGCCAGCCAATCACAGGGCACATATAGACAAACAACCATTCACACAAACATTCATACCTATGGACAATTTGGAGTCGCTAATTAACCTAGCATGTTTTTGGAACGTCGGAGGAAACCGGAATACCCGGAGAAAACCCACGCATGCACTGGGAGAACATGCAAACTCCACACAGAGATGGCCGAAGGTGGAATTGAACCCAGATCTCCTAGCTGCGAGACCTGTGCAACAGAGGCAACATTCATTCATTAATTTTCTACTGCTTATCCTCTTGCTGGAGCCTATCCCAGCTGTCTTCAGGTGAGCGAGAAGTGGGGTACACCCTGCACTGGTGGCCAGCCAATCACAGGGCACATATAGACAAACAACCATTCACACTCACATTCATACCTATGGACAATTTGGAGTCGCTAATTAACCTAGCATGTTTTTGGAATGTGGGAGGAAACCGGAGTACCCGGAGAAAACCCACGCATGCACGATGAGAACATGCAAAGTCCACACAGATATGACCGAGGGTGGAATTGAACACGGGTCTCCTAGCTGTGAGACCTGCGTGCTAACCACCCCACTACCGTGCAACAGAGGCAACATTCATTCATTAATTTTTACTGCTTATCCTCTTGAGGGTCGCGGGTTTGCTGGAGCCTATCCCAGCTGTCTTCAAGCGAGCGAGAGGCGGGGTACACCCTGGACTGGTGGCCAGCCAATCCCAGGGCACATATAGACAAACAACCATTCACACTCACATTCATACCTATGGACAATTTGGAGTCGCTAATTAACCTAGCATGTTTTTGGAATGTCGGAGGAAACCGGAGTACCCGGAGAAAACCCACACATGCACGGGGAGAACATGCAAACTCCACACAGAGATAGCCGAGGGTGGAATTGAACACGGGTCTCCTAGCTGTGATGTCTGCGCGCTAACCACTTGTCCGCCGTGCAGCCCCGTACTGCATACAGTGTGTAAATAATGCTATTTACTGTTTTCTACCAACCAGTCTACAGTATATTCATCATATCCTTTACAAACAAAGGGACTGTGCTGTGACCTTGGTTGCCATGACAACTGCCAGCTCTTTACAGCTTGATGACAGTGAAGTGTGGCGTGTATGAAACACTGCCAAAGAGTGACCAAAGCAGCTTCATACTTGCGTGAATAAGATATCAATCACAGGCATATGTAGTACAGTGTGTACTACAATGGCGTTGCGTTTAGGGACCCAAACACAATACTTCATGGCACAACTAACTGGTTTCAGAAAGGTTCCAATGCGTACGAAAACCGCTTTCCTTGTAGGATATAATGTAAATCCAACTAATCTGTTAATGACACTCAACATATTCACAAAGAATACATTTTTTACAGAATAATTATCATTTTGTAGAAATCCTAATAATTGTATTACACTGTAATACAATTATTACAACACTTACATTGTTGTATTACACAACACTCACTTTTCTATGTAGTACAAAATCATATGGAAGCGTATGCAATACAGGAAGTGAATAAATGTACTGTAACTGATAAATGTGTGAGGTAGGATTAAATAAGCTTTGCTTCTTCCTACTCCTTTTGGACATGTGGAACTGAGAATCGAATAATGTGAAGTATTTACATTGGAACTTGTATGCAATAAAACCATTAGCATAAAACCGTTGATAATGCAATATCATCAGACGTTGCACGTGCATTCCGAAAATCCGAATTTAAAATGAACACAGGAAACTATTCGGAAACTGAAGCTGGACTGAAATGCTGTGGAAAATACACTAAAAACGTAAAATGAAAGTAAGAGTAAATCAGGAATTGAACCAGCCACCTCTGATTCTCGATCCAAGCACTCCAACAGCTGCGCTTTCAAACTTTTGCTAACTTGCCGCGACGTTAGCCAAACGCTACGAAGGCACATCTAAGCAATGAGTGATCTTCTATGCATGCAGACATATTTGATCAAGGAAGCCAATCACTTTGGCGTATCATCAGTGGCGTATCAACAAGCATGGCGGTAACACCAATACCACAGACGTAAGGGGGAAGCCCTTTCAGTGCCGAGGTAAAGAAAGATCAGCGTTTGCCGTGTGCCGCCTCGGCAATAAAAGCATCCGCCATCAGAATAAAAGCGAACCTGACAATCAATTCCAGTTCCACTTTGCAGGAGAAGCGAATTCATTTAACCTCCATTTTCCACATTTACACCTCACGGAAGAAAAAAGGTAGATGACATCGACCAGCGATGTTGTTAAGTGCCTCTATGTGTGTGTGTGGGGGGGGGGGGGGGGGGGGCGGGGCAGAAACCCGCCTCCCATTTAATTCCCATTATGTGTTCGGAGAAATAAGAAAATAAAGATTGTATTGCTGCAGCGTTGGATGGAAAAGTTCACCTAAAAGAGAGGATCTCGGGTGTAATAATGATATTATTCACCAATTATTATAATTTTATTATTATTTATCAATAACTGGGGTCATTTGGTGTAATGGGGGGTAACGCTTTATACTAAGGTGCTTGTAATAAGCCTTAATAAGTCATAATTAAAGTTAATAAGATTGTTTAATAAGATTATTATATGCCTAGTATCAATAATGCTATATAAATGTTAATTTAAAAAATCATCATTAATTTATTAATGTTAATATACTGAAACAGATTGTAATAAGCATAATAATTATGCACATAATTATGTATATGTTAATGATAATATGATAATAATACCTTATAAAGGCTTATGAATCCTGGTATTAAGTACTTAACACTGGATCTAAAGCAGGAACAGTGCCTTATTAGATTAATAAAGTTATTATTACACACTTATTAACCATTAACAAATACTAGATCTGAAGTGAGATCAGGTGTTTTATTAGAATCAATAAAGAAAATATTTTTGGTAACACTTTATATTAAGGTGCTTGTAATAAGTCTTAATAAGTAGTAATTAAAATTAGTAAATTTAACAATCGTGTTAACTTTTATTAACTCATTAACTTTTATTAACTCTTATTAACGCTTTATATTAAGGTGCTTGCATTAGCCTTAATAAATAGTAATTAAGGCAACGCTTGATAGGTGCTTGTAATAAGCCTTAATAAGTAGTAATTAAAATGAGTAAATTTAACAATCATTTTAACTTTTATTAACTCTTATTAACGCTTTATATTAAGATGCTTGTAATAAGCCTTAACAAGTAGTAATTAAAATGAGTAAATTTAACAATCGTATTAACTTTTATTAACTCTTATTTACGCTTCATATTAAGGTGCTTGTAATAAGCCTTAATAAGTAGTAATTAAGGTAACGCTTCATATTAAGGTGCTTGTAATAAGCCTTAATAAGTAATAATTAAGGTAACGCTTCATATTAAGGTGCTTGTAATAAGCCTTAATAAGTAATAATTAAGGTAACGCTTCATATTAAGGTGCTTTTAATAAGCCTTAATAAGTAGTAATTAAGGTAACACTTCATATTAAGGTGCTTGTAATAAGCCTTAAGAAGTAGTAATTAAGGTCATGCTTCATATGGTGCTTGTAATAAGCCTTAATAAGTAGTAATTAAGGTAACGCTTCATATTAAGGTGCTTTTAATAAGCCTTAATAAGTAGTAATTAAGGTAACGCTTCATATTAAGGTGCTTGTAATAAGCCTTAATAAGCAGTAATTAAGGTAACGCTTCATATTAAGGTACTTGTAATAAGCCTTAATAAGTAGTAATTAAGGTAAAGCTTCATATTAAGGTGCTTGTAATAAGCCTTAATAAGCAGTAATTAAGGTAACGCTTCATATTAAGGTGCTTGTAATAAGCCTTAATAAGTAGTAATTAAGGTAACGCGTCATATTAAGGTGCTTTTAATAAGCCTTAATAAGTAGTAATTAAGGTAATGCTTCATATGGTGCTTGTAATAAGCCTTAATAAGTAGTAATTAAGGTAACGCTTCATATGGTGCTTGTAATAAGCCTTAATAAGTAGTAATTAAGGTAACGCTGCATATTAAGGTGCTTGTAATAAGCCTTAATAAGTAGTAATTAAGGTAAAGCTTCATATTAAGGTGCTTGTAATAAGCCTTAATAAGTAGTAATTAAGGTAACGCTTCATATTAAGGTGCTTGTAATAAGCCTTAATAAGTAGTAATTAAGGTAACGCTTCATATTAAGGTGCTTGTAATAAGCCTTAATAAGTAATATAAACTAATATAAAGTATTACCAACCTCTCATATCTTTATGAAGGTAGATTTTTAATGTCATGACATCGTGATGGAGATCAGCAGGTCTCTTAAGTGAAACTTTTCTAAGCAGGCCAAAAAAAAAAGCTTACCGTGAGACCATCTTTGAATGTGAGTCAGGCACATCATCTTTACTGCATTGGGGCTTTGAATAATGCATGCAAGCTAGCTGCATGCATCATCATCATCATCATCATCATCAGCATCAGCAGCAGATGCCCAAGCCTCAGTGGAGTTTCCTCCGCTCACCACCGCGCTGCTGGCACCCCATCTGCAGCCATCACAACGCTGGCAAGCCACCAAGCTCGGAATAGTTTGGACTTGAAAAGCCACCGTCCACTTAGCACACGTTAGGGCAGCGTGGATTTACAAGATCCTGCACCAAGATAAAAGAGCGATGGCGCCTCAGCCGGCTCTGCATATAAATCACATTGACAAAAAGATCCATTTTTATGATTCATTAGCAGCTCCAAGCAACACCATCATGTCATTGCATCATCATTAGTTGGCATATGAAAATCACTGCATGGCTTAAAATGAAAATTCATTCATTTTCTACTGCTTATCCTCTTGAGGGTCGCGGGGGATGCTGGAGCCTATCCCAGCTGTCTTCGGGTGAGAAGCGAGGTACACACTGGACTGGTGGCCAGCCAATCACAGGGCACATATAGACAAACAACCATTCACACTCACATTCATACCTATGGACAATTTGGAGTCGCTAATTAACCTAGCATGTTTTTGGAATGTGGGAGGAAACCGGAGTACCCGGAGAAAAACCCACGCATGCACGGGGAGAACATGCAAACTCCACACAGAGATGGCCGAGGGTGGAATTGAACCCTGGTCTCCTAGCTGTGAGGCCTGTGTGGTAACCACTAGTTCACCGTGCAACAGAGGCAACATTCATTCATTTTCTACAACTTATCCTCACGAGGGTGCTGGAGCCTATCCCAGCTGTCTTTAGGCGAGAGGCGGGGTACACCCTGGACTGGTGGCCAGCCAATCCCAGGGCACATATAGACAAACAACCATTCACACTCACATTCATACCTATGGACAATTTGGAGTCGCTAATTAACCTAGCATGTTTTTGGAATGTGGGAGGAAACCGGAGTACCGGGAGAAAACCCACGCATGCACGGGGAGAACATGCAAACTCCACACAGAGATGGCCAAGAGTGGAATCGAACCCTGGTCTCCTAGCTGTGAGGCCTGTGTGGTAACCACTACTTCACCGTGCAACAGAGGCAACATTCATTCATTTTCTACAGCTTATCCTCACGAGGGTGCTGGAGCCTATCCCAGCTGTCTTCGGGCGAGAGGCGGGGTACACCCTGGACTGGTGGCCAGCCAATCACAGGGCACATATAGACAAACAACCATTCACACTCACATTCATACCTATGGACAATTTGGAGTCGCTAATTAACCTAGCATGTTTTTGGAATGAGGAAACCGGAGTATCCGGAGAAAACCCACGCATGCAAGAGGAGAACATGCAAACTCCACACAGAGATGGCCGAGAGTGGAATCGAACCCTGGTCTCCTAGCTGTGAGGCCTGTGCGGTAACCACTAGACTACCGTGCAACAGAGGCAACATTCATTCATTTTCTACAGTTTATCCTCACGAGGGTCACGGGGGTGCTGGAGCCTATCCCAGCTGTCTTTAGGCGAGAGGCGGGGTACACCCTGGACTGGTGGCCAGCCAATCACAGGGCACATATAGACAAACAACCATTCACACTCACATTCATACCTATGGACAATTTGGAGTCGCTAATTAACCTGTCATCTTTTGAAACATGAATGCACATATGTACATGTCCAAAGTACAATTTAATAAAGGAAATGATAAAGAACTGCATAATTTAAAATCAAACATAAAAATTGCACTAAACAATGTGATATTTTACTTATACTGTACCTGTGCAATAAACATATACAGTCCCGAGGAGGAACATGACTACAATATTTTACTTAAAAATAAGTCAGGCATCTATTGTATTTGATATTTTTGACTGACTTCCTGTCCGCAACCCACTTTTGGGTCCGAATTGTTGAAAACGATTGGTTTAAAGGACCTTTATTCAACCCCGAAAGACTTTATACCAAGTAATATTCTTCACTCGTCAACATTTCTTCCCTCAGAATAACGACAGGCCCAATTAGACACCCTGCTATAATCACTGCTAATGCACTCGTTAGGTCTCATTTTCTCTACAGCGGCTGCCACCGGGCTTTTTGTGCTCATTAACACAAAAAAAGGTATCACTTTGAACTTGAATCGGTACTTAACATTTATCTTTAGCCGACCTCTGTGAATACCTGTGCTGCTTAATATTGTCTTTATTCTTTCATACAATCGGTTATGTGAGGTGAGGTTGGTGGCTGCTGAGGCACTGATTCCCTTTGAGAGGTTGATCATTTAAGCAGGAGAATAATTCACTTTGGTAAAAAAAAAAAAATGTTAAAAGATACTTTCATAAACTGAGAAACATTTGTGTTCTTACTTTGAATTTGTACAGGGTCAGGCAAAATGATGTGATACATTTGTAGGTTAAATAAAAGGCAAATAAAGTAAAGAAACTACAAAAGTGTTTACTTATAATGCGTTTTGCTTTGTTTCTTTATAATGCCTTCGTTTTTGGTTTAGGCGGCACGGTGGACAAGTGGTTCGTGCGCAGACCTCACAGCTAGGAGACTAGGGTTCAATTCCACACTATGTCTGTGTGGAGTTTGCATGTTCTCCGGTTTCCTCCCACATTCCAAAAAACATGCTAGGTTAATTAGCGACTCCAAATTGTCCATAGGTATGAATGTGAGTGTGAATGGTTGTTTGTCTATATGTGCCCTGTGATTGGCTGGCGACCAGTCCAGGGTGTACCCCGCCTCTCTCGCCCGAAGACAGCTGGGATAGGCTCCAGCACCCCCCGCGACTCTTGTGAGGATAAGCGGTAGAAAATGAATGAATGCTCAGAAAAAGGCAACTTCGCGGTGGTTAAGTGGATAGCATGCAGGCCTCTGAGTTCAATTCCACCCTCGGCCATCTCTGTGTGGAGTTTGCATGTTCTCCCCGTGCATGCGTGGGTTTTCTCCGGGTACTCTGGTTTCCTCCCACATTCCAAAAACATGCTAGGTTAATTAGCGACTCCAAATTGTCCATAGGTATGAATGTGAGTGTGAATGGTTGTTTGTCTATATGTGCCCTGTGATTGGCTGGCCACCAGTCCAGGATGTACCCCGCCTCTCTCGCCCGAAGACAGCTGGGATAGGCTCCAGCACCCCCAGCGACCCTCGTGAGGATAAGTGGTAGAAAATGAATGAGTTGCTGAATTTGGATGAGTGGTTAGCGTGATGGCCACACAGCTAGGAGACCAGGGTTCAATTCCACCCTCGGCTATCTCTGTGTGGAGTTTGCATGTTCTCCCGTGGGTTTTCTCCGGGTACTCCGGTTTCCTCCCACATTCTCCAAAAAACATGCTAGGTTAATTAGCGACTCCAAATTGTCCATAGGTATGAATGTGAGTGTGAATGGTTGTTTGTCTATATGTGCCCTGTGACAGCTGGGATAGGCTCCAGCAAGAATGCAGCCTTTTTTTCTCCAGGAAAAGTTCTAATACTTTGTTGTAAAAGTCTGATCCCCTCCTGGTGAGTTTGGGTATGTAATCCTCCATCTGGGCAGTCAAATTCATTCATTCACTCAACAGAGCATGAAATATATTGAATGTGTTTGATTTTCTGCTAGCTAGAGTGAGTAAAATTAAATCAGGATGCATCGATATTGCTAATGCAAGAGTCTCCCGTATGATATTTCTGCGTTTTTTACTACGTCTTTTTTTTTTGCGTTTGTCCATTCGGAGGGGAAGCCCGTTTTCCTTCCGGGCCTACATCATAAATGTGCTTATTTATTTAAATGTAAATTCTATTATCTGCCATGATGTGCAGCTTGCTAGCAGCTGGAGTCTACTGTGTGACGGGCTGTGAGTGTGAGTGATCGTGACGGGGGGGCGTGGGGGTTGGGGGGGTACTCTGCAGCTGCCACTGCTCGTTGGGGAAAGACACCGCAGAGTGACAAAAGAGAGTTGCCAAACACAACGCTAGTCGTTTTTAACATAGACAAAGTCACTGGGGATCGGACTCCGGATCAGTCAATCACAGAGATTCCGATTGAGCTTCGGATGGATGGGACAAAACCCAGCATTTTTCCAATGATTATCCATTTTATCCATTCAACCTAGTACATATTTAGCCATTTTTAACATAGACAAAGTCACTGGGGATCTGACTCCGGATCAGTCAATCACAAAGAGATTCCGATTGAGCTTCGGATGGGTGGGACAAAACCCAGTATTTTTCCAATGATTATCCATTTTATCCATTCTATCCATTGAACCCAGTACATGTTTACTCGTTTTTAACATAGACAAAGTCACTGGGGATCGGACTCCGGATCAGTTAATCACAAAGAGATTCCAATTTAGCTTCAGATGAGTGGGACAAAACCCATCATCTTTCCAATGATTATCCATTTTATCCATTCTATCCATTGAACCCAGTACATGTTTAGCCATTTTTAACATACACAAAGTCATTGGGGATCGGACTCCGGATCAGTCAATCACAAAGAGATTCCGATTGAGCTTCGGATGGATGGGACAAAACCCAGTATTTTTCCAATGATTATCCATTGTATCCATTCAACCCAGTACATATTTAGCCATTTTTAACATAGACAAAGTCACTGGGGATCTGACTCCGGATCAGTCAATCACAAAGAGATTCCGATTGAGCTTTGGATGGGTGGGACAAAACCCAGTATTTTTCCAATGATTATCCATTTTATCCATTCTATCCATTGAACCCAGT